>NW_020454094.1:5620132-5727343 GCF_003342845.1 Nothoprocta perdicaria
GAAAGAAAGAAAGAAAGAAAGAAAGAAAGAAAGAAAGAAAGAAAGAAAGAAAGAAAGAAAGAAAGAAAGAAAGAAAGAAAGAAAGAAAGAAAGAAGCCCAACTAAAAATAGAATGACGAGTTAGGAGAAAAAGGAAAGAAAACAGAAATCAGGGTGATGTTAGCTCCATAAGCTAGGAAATTAAATGCAAGATTCTTGCAGGCCCTCAGTGCACATAGATTGTTAATAAGAATCTCACGCCTGCCTGCCATTTGAGCTTTTGAAAACATCCTCCTGAAAACCTTCATCTCCTTTTCATGTAAATCTACCATAGCCATAACAAAGTCATAGAAGGTCTGCACACCCTTTGACATGAAAGGAAGGAAGGAGGGAAAATGCAAATGACTCTGTTGAAGAGGTTATTCAAGCCAAAAAAGCATTCCTTCAGAAATGGAAATCCAAAACCCAAGAAATCATGGAGAGGAGTCTAAAATACTCAGAAAGACTATTAAGTCATTTCATGTGAGGTTGAAGAAGAGTACATTAGGGCAGTTTCCTGATTCTCTCAGTGCTCCTTTTGTGTTGAGAACCGAGAGTCATCCCAATCTTATACGGCTGAGTCACCCACCACATTCTGGGGAGTTTGAGAAGAGTGGTTCCTCAAGCAACACCACCTGACACAATCAGATCTTTTGTCATCACTATTTAAATGAGACTGCCTGGAAACTAAAAAAACAGCTACTTGAATAGTGTTTTTTTTTTTTTTTTAATAGACACCAAATTAATGCTTAATAAATTTCAAAAGACTGCTAACTTTGAATATACCTTTTCACCTTAGGGGAATTCTTTTCTGTCAGACTAGCCACCCACCATACTTATTTCCTTCAGACTGCTTCCTGATTTTGTCTAATAAAGTACTGGAATTCAATTTATATAGAAGACCCCTGCAGTCATTTGTGTAGACCATGGTTTCTTTGGAAGAGATGTTGATAATTAGACCTAAAGCAAAAGACTTAATTTCTTCCTTTTGCAAATACCAGCTGTCCCTCCTCATCAATCTACAGCAGGACTTAACTTTTTTTTCTATAAGGCCAGGGTATTTCCTCAAATCTCAATGGAGTGCTATTTATGAGTGTGATTGTTAATTGCCGTCATGCTACGAGATTGAACTGAGATCTTGGTCACCCCTGACTGAACTTTCTTTCACCATCCAGAAAACACGTTTTCATCTCCCACCATAATTACAGTATGGCAACCATATCTAAATAAGTTCTTTTTTACAATTAACTACTAATTACTAYATTCTCCCTGACACCAAGCTCAACCAGAGCTCCACAAATATCTATTTCTGAACAAATGGACTAAAAAGTTTAGTTGTTTTTTTTTTTTTTAACTTTTGAATAGAAGATCAGTTATTAATTATAGGAAAATGTTCTTTTCAAATGTGCAAACCACATATATGTGTATGTGTAGATAAGGGGAAAATAAATCTGTAGTAATTTTGCTGCCTTCCATAAAATTCTGTGCTTTTTCTTTCCTTTTGTTTTTCTTCTCAAGGAAGTCAAAATTTTCCATTTAAGATATGATGAAGAATTTCCATGTCGATGATTGCATAAAGTCTACATATTAATTTTAGTTATAATATTAAAGTTATGAGAATGCTTTCTTTTGCACTTAGATGTGCAAGGAGGCAAAGCTGGATTTGGTATTATGGGAGAAGTTAGGGCCACCAGCTTTCAGGTGCACACAGAGTGATGCTCAGCCAAAGCGGAGCTCAACAGTCAGGTCAGACTCATAATGAACAATAAGATGCCAAGGGGACTTTTGCACATGAGAAATGGTGGCTGCCACATCTGTCTCTGAGGCAAGTAAGGCACAACTTACAGCCTAACATTTGCTTTGCATTGTATAACTAGAGAGATGAGGGTCATTACCCAATTCTTTGTCTCTCATTCCTGGGAGAGGAATAGTGCTTAGCATCGTGAGAGACAGGACACCACACTGCAATTATCAGTGACTCACCTTCCTTTGGATCCAGAGACGGAGCCTTGTAATTTTGGAGCTTGACAATCTGAGCTYTGCTTCTGCAGAGTTATTAATGGCTAAGGATGGTACAAAGTGTATTGACAGCTGCAGCATCAATGAAGATCATCAGTTAGTTAATCACAGTGTATGCAACATAACAGCTCCCTCCTATTAGCGACATTTTCCTTGCAGCAGGATTTAGAGTTCCTAAATGACATTTGGTCTCTTATGCTAAGTGCTGTGTTTTCCCAAACCAATAGGCAGTTTGCGTCCCAACAGCTCAAATCCCGATCCACAAAAGTAATTCTGTTCTTCCTGGTCTATCACGATGAAGTAACCTGATTTACCTTCATGCATCTAGGATCCAGAGTTGACAAGGCATAATAAGACAAAACGTACGAGTGTCCGAATGCTACCAAAAAGTACAGAGCTATCTATTTGCCCTAAGTCATGTAGGGCACAACAGAAACAGAATAAAGGTCTCTCAGTCCCAATCTAACACATTAACTACATTAACTACAGACTCTGCTTTCTTCCCTTTGCAGTTTTTGTATTTTCAGACATAGCACAGGAAAGACCAAGTGCCATGCATTATTGAACCCATCTCTTCTTTTTTTAAGTTTATGACTTTCAGTTGCAAAGGGGCTAGGTAGGAAATTAATCAATGTTAAAAACAAAAATTAAAGAAATCTATAAATGTATTTCTAGCAATTTGCAACTAGAAGCTCAGATCAATAAAATATGAATTAGAAAATACAACAGGAAAACAAACAAAAAAGGCATCTCTAAGTTGAAGAATGCCACTCTCATTGAATTAAGCCTAGTAGAAAATCCTCCTTGTCTGTGTTATTTCCTCTCTCTTTTCACTTCTAAAGGCAAATCTCATAATTTCCGCTTCTACATAAGCTAACACCCATSCTGATTTCAATAAGGATTTCAGCTGTACCATGCCCTTGTAAGCCCTCCTAACCTTTGAAAGCTGTTCTGAAATTTGTTTCTCCTATCTATACATTTTTTATTATTATTATTTAAGGATCATAAAGTGGAAGTCAGGTTGCTGCATTTTCAGAGACAGATGAAGCGAAGTGCTCCATTGGGAGTATTCAGCCCCAGTGCCTTGCTGTATTATGGCATATGGAGTTGCGTCTCCAGGCGCTGACATTAGCAGTCCTGCTTCAGGTAACTCATTTAGCTTTGGTGTCATTTTACAATAAATATACCATCCACCGACACAAATTAGACAGCTATTGAGATTAATTTTGAGGCACTATCGGCAACATCTTAAATCAAAAATCATTCTTTATTAGCATGCTCGGCTGTACAGTGCTCTCTCTTCCCCTTCCCCCCTCCCTTCCCTGCCACAAGAATAAATGAGCCCCCATGGTTGACACAGCGCATCAAGTGTTTTATAATAGTCTAATTGTAGCTAATGGTTTGTGCAGCTAATTAAGGCCCTATGAATTACAGTAATCAGTCAGCCTCATCTTCTAAACCAGATAGTTCTATTCAAGCGTCCCTTTAGGAAGAAACACACACACACAAAATTTAAAAAAAAAAAAAAAAAAAAGAAAAGAAAGAGAAAGAGGGAAGGAAGGAGAGAAAGTAAGAAATCATAATGATCTGCTGCCTTCATTAGAGTGCAAATAAATTAATGTATTTTTTCCTCTATTACTTGTTAGCTGTTATAGAAATATCTACTTAAAATGAGTCTTTGCCTTGTGGTCTGCAATAGCAAAATATAAAATTATTTTTTTAGTCATGCAAGATATATATATATATAATTATGTTACTTTATTGGTGAAGAATCTCTTCATTTGGTCAAGAAGCTATGGATAAATAGTGATTTTGATATCATCATCATTTAGGAGAAGGGGTTAAACACAGTAATAGGTATACTACTTTCACTATAACCAAACATGGCAGGAGAACCTAAAGCCTATAAATGCAACATATGTCATTACGGATGAGAAAGGCCCTGTTCTGCAAGATGAGGATGGGTGCTAAGAGGTTTTGTCTGTATTGCTCAGGATCTCAGCTGCATTGCTCAGCACTTCCAGACCTACTCCTGCCCCTAGGGTACCTGTACCCTAGATCCTGTGATCTACTTCTATCAGCAGGCAACGGAAATGAAGCACTGAGTTGAAACTATAGGAAATCAAGCTTCAAGGTATCTTTCTGCACCTGCTTTGGCTGCATCTATACTAGCAAATTAAGCAGTGCTAGGGGATGTTCTCAAGCACAAGAATGCACTCATCTGTACTGTTAAATCGTTACTGTGAACATTGACATGGTTTTGTCTTATGTCAATTAGCATTCTCCAAAACAATGGGGTGATCACAGGCAAGTAACTGTAAACTGTTTCCAAGCAGTAAATTGAAAGTTAAGAGAGTTTAATAATACAAAGTTAATTCCATGCCGGTTAGCCTCAAGTCCAATGGATCAGCCTAAGTAATTGCTGTGGCTACCAAACCCTTCGAGATGTTTTAATTGTTCAGATACAGGTTCATCATCTAGTGTAGCACTGGTAAGATATATGAAAGTTTAGCTATAGATACACTACAGTGTTTCCACATTCTAAGTTTTCATTGCGAAGGTTTGTTGTACAACTGTCCAACATACGCCAGTGCGAATGGCCCATTAGTATTCATAGCTTAAGTTTCATTGCATACGTTACCTGCAGAGCCTATTCTCAGTGTAATTCTCAAGACCCACATCCCAGATGGTGGCTCAGCATAATACTCAGCTGTGTGCGTATGCTTATGTTGGGGCAAGAGAAGGAGGCAAGCTGTGCCTTCATTACAGAAGAGATATACTTGTCATGCACCCCATAGCTGGGGTTCCTAATTGCCCATCCCCATCATGGAGAAGTGCATTTTGGTCACTTGGATGCACAGAAAGATATGGAAGATGGTATCCCCTAGATCCCTCAACCAGAATGATTAGGTGACCAGATATTCAGAAATATAAGACAGATAAAGCGAAGCTGAGAATGAGTTTGGACTTCTTCAACAAATTACTATTATAAATGTACTCCACGGAATCATTCTCAGAACTTTCTTTATATAGAGAAGTTGTAAATATTTTAATATGTTATACAGAACAGAACAATTTTGGCAGATGAGTTTTAGAAAGACTTTACTTAGCATGCCTTTGTGATCAGTCCTGAAAAGCAGCAAGTACAGTTTTAAATCTCTCAATGGAGAAAAACATCAACAAGAACTGACATTGRTTGCCCTGTATCCTCATACAGATGTTTTAAACCTCTAAGAATTAGGAGTGTTTTTTTGCTACACTTACTGTTTGGTAGACCAGTGATTATTTGTCAGCCCCAAATAGGAGAAGATATCCAGATCTTCACTGTAACCTTGATGTTGGATTGGAAGATACACCTCTTTAGTATTTTCAACAGGTGGTTTAGGAACCACATGACTGGCAGATCAGGTAGGCTTGCAAATCATTTGTTTTATGTGGGAATCAAAAATACTAACTCTAGGTCATCAATAATCAGAGTACCTACCATTTAGAAAAGGCAATCCTTTGTTTATCTAATCTAGTTTTAAMTAATTTACTAATCCTAATAATAATATGGAGGGGTCTGTGGTGCAACACRAAACCTAGTTTAGTATCCCAAGTAATTTCTTAATTTTTTTCCTTGAATATACAAACACAGATTCTTACAACTTCAGGTACATGTGAATAAAACAATTAGCCAATATTCTAAGTTATAAAACCTTTGACTATTCCACTATCTGTCTCAGAACTTTATAAAGTCCTGATCTTGTGCCACCAGGCATTGGCTTTATCAGAAATCTGGAACATGATGAAAAAAATAATGTAATTAGTTGCTAGAGAAAAAACAACCAACCAAGCAAACAAACCTACCAACCAAAGACATTGTTGTGATTGCATTTCATGCTAACCTCTTGAGTTTTTTTCCCTTTCCTCCCACTTGCATTATGAGAATTTCTTTTTTGTAGAATGCTTTTTTGAAAACTTCTAGCGCCAGATTAGCAGAGTGCACTGCCTGACGAGTTGCAATTTTGCCCCTTTTAGAAAACAGCCTATCCACAGCCTCTCAACATCAACTATTATATATTTATAGACTACAGTCTGGCTTTGCACTTTGAAAGTTGCTGTCCAATGCCTGCACAAGAGCAAACCTAGGCTAATGTTTATGAATGGTAGGCTCTGTGCTAGTAAGAGACTAATGTAACTGGTCTGAACCAGATATAATTCATATAAAGCTCTACTTCAGGAAAGCAATGGGGCTGATCAAGTACTTAATGCTATGCATATGCTCAAGTGTTTTGCTGAATCAGGACCTGATGAAGTTTCCATTTAAAAAATCAATTTGCCTGATCTGCACCCCCTCTACACACTGCTATTTTCAAGTTATAGTTTTTGCTTACAGACTGAACTGGGTACTTCTGGTATTATGATGAAAAGAATGGAAGGGAAGATGAAAGATCCATAAAATACATTTAATTCCTGATCTACCTAATGCAGAACAGATCTTGTATCTCCAAAAGCGAAAAACTAATGGATTACCTGGCTTTGAGTAGAAATTTGGATTATATGTTTGATAAAATTATACTACTGGAGARTCAGATTTTTTAAAATTATCTTTAAAATTAATCTCACTGAAACTTGCTACACTAGATCTTTTAGATCCATTCTCATTTTCTTGATTTTTCCTTTATGTCTTCAGCTATTATTTGCACAAAAGAAAAATAAATGTGGTTTTGGACATAAAATAGGCTTTTTATACTTAAACATGATTTTCATTCATTCTATACTTGCTTCTTGCACAAATATCCATAACAAAATGGGGATGAAGAATCTGATCAAAGAAATGCGTGATACAATAAAACTAAGGATGGGGTCATTCTGAAGCTTCTGTAGTATAGGATCAGAGCTGAAATTTAGGGACATTTGAAATTCAGATACAGCTAAAATCCCCTAAGTGGCTGCTGCTCCTTCAGTAAACTGTATTCAAAGTGAAATTATCTCCTTTTCCCTGACCTGACTATTAAGCTATCATCTCACCACAGTCACTGTAGCATTTTCTAAAATTAATGGATTTACTAGTGATTCCTAAGCATGTCTAGTTGCTTTCAGCCAAAGGTATAATATTCCCTTTTATTCTGAGTTTTCTTTGTATTCCTATAGCTCCTACCCAAAAGAATAGCCCTCAGTCTGTCCCAGATTTGTATAGGCTATACACAGTGMAAAAAACATTCTGTTCTCAGGTATTATTTCTCAATACTATCAYAATTAAAATAAAATAATTTATAAAATGTCTACATATGCATTAAGGAATATTAACATAGAAGTTCCCCTGTGTAAGAAGCTTGTCTTCTAAATAAAGAAGACATAGAAATATGAATAATAGCATAAAATCACAGAACATTATGTGACTTACTAAAGGATATGTAGCAGGTTAGTTGTAGAGTYGTGAATATAATCCAGATTTCCTGATTCCCATTCCAGTGTTCGGCCTACTGCATCTATCTGAAAAATGATTAACTGCATCCTGTTATGAGCTGCTTTCACTAAACCCTTTTGTTCAAGTACTGGTAGCAGCACATTGCCCATAGTTACCATTTGTTATTTATGCATGTTGGAAAATTCATACTGAGGAAGAAAAAAATAAAATATTCTAAAATATTCTAAAATATTCTAAAACAGCCATCTAAATATGTATTTGTGAAAGATAAGATCCGTGACACTTACTCTGTGTGCATGTTTGTGGCTATTTTTTTATGAGATTTACTTATGGTCCCTAAAGGTAACAGAATCAACAGGAGGTAGTGTGGAGTTTATGCTATTGAACTCCTTGGAACATAGATACGGAACCTAGGCAGAGAGGCCCTTTTCCTTCTTTCTTGTGAGCTGCAGTCAATTTTTTGAGAAGAAAAGAGAAACAAGGAGTCATGGACATCTTTTTGGTGTTCTGTCTGGTGTGAAAGAATTCAAGAGAGAAAGAAAAAAGACAAAAGAGAATAAGCATAACTCTCTAGCTTTGGCACAAGAAGGAATTTCCTTTTTGAAAGGACCTTCAGCCAYGGTAGTAAGGACTCACATATATGTTTTGCCTTACCGTTTTCAGGTTATAAGGAATTCTCGAAGCAGAACCCAGACCCCTAAATGACATCTCAGAACAACAGACTAGAGATTCATGCTCAGTATCTTTCTCTTGAAACAATATTTTCATTCTGTTATATCTCCTAATTAATTTTGAATTACACTGATACAGCTGAAATAGGAAAAAGTGGGAGAGAGCATCTTAGTAATATAAGTTAAATGTTGGATCTTCTCTGGAGAGGAAAACTKCAGGCTCATAGCAGGAAGCTCTGTGTTCTACCTTTCCTTTTGAAGGAACCTCTCAGTGCTTAATTCTCCACAAATACTTGAATATTGGAGCTATGACATAAAAAGCGCTTCAAGAGACCCCACTTCGACTTCCCTAAAGACTTCAAAGTTGCAATCTTGCAGTAGGACAGATATCTCCTAAGTGTGACAAGTGAAGTAAATCACAATAAAAATAAGAAGAAAATCACTCAACAGGTGTGTTTCATGAATATCGAATCATAGAATCATTTAACCAAGCACATTTGCTCAAAGGTTTCTTCTGCAGCTAATTTTCCTCCTTTAATTTAATTTATCATTCAGTGTAAGTTTGATTATCCTAATTAACTTCAACTCTTAAGTTAGATTCGTCAAAGTAGAGCAAAAAGTTAGCTATCCTAAATAGCTCATGGAGACAAGCACTTCTATAGGTTGTTTTACATCAAATATTGTGTCACAGTTCTGAACACTATCACTGAGAAAAAAAAAATTGTAAATAGCACTTGCTGCTTTCCCTTCTACCAGTGAACTGGTCATTTTATCATAAAAGGCAATCTAATTGGTGAAGCATGATTTACCATTCACAGATCTGTGCTGGCTGTTCCTAATCACCTTCTTGTCCTCCAAATGCCTGGCAGTGCATGATTTCTGCAGAAGTATTGCACCACAGCTCCCCAGAGAGTAAGATGAGGGTGAGCAGCTTGGAGCTGCCAGAACTGCCCTTTTCAAAAACAGGACATCTGCCTTTTTCCAGTGATGCTACTTTACCATATTATCATGTCACTTCAGCCATTTTTATCTAAACACAGCTTATGGACCTGTATACATTCTATTCAGTTAAGTTATCTCTAACTCAGTTCTACTCTACTCTGGGTAGTATCCTTCCCTCCTAAACTTTTCTATTAGGCATGGAAACCTGGGATACTTCTGAACAGACAAAGTGTCAAAAACAACTGAGAMAAAGGCAAAATTTCTGCCAGCAGTTCATCCCCATCTCTACCTTCCAAATACCTTCTTTTTGTCTTTGAGTCCTCTTAGGAGTTCCACATTGAGTCAAGCTGACTTTTGGAGATTGATATCCTTCTCCATTAAAAATGCGTGCTTATTTTTTATTTGAATTCATCTGACTCTACCTTWCAACTTTTGGTTAATCTTTCTCTGCTAGATGCAAGAGCCCCTTGGCACTCAGCTGTTTTTTCCTATAAAGATACTTATACGCAATATTCAGGAGAATCTTGTAAACTTTGATGATCAAAATTTTGAGCTGTAAGAACATTTGGAGCATTGATGGCTTCCTAGAACTTGGAATATTAACAGTTTCAATGTAAAGAATAAATTGTGGCTCCTGATGTATCTGCAAGTTTATCTGAAGACACAAACTGATTCATGCAGGAATTCTCTGAGCCAATTCACTCATTCTTTGGCTCCACTGTGTAATAAACATTACTGTGGGCCTCAGGTAAGACTTGAGTAAGAAAGTAATAGTTTAACCTTATCAGAAGCAAAGAGTGTAGCTTCTGAAACAATGACTTTTACATAGTGAGTGTGATAAATGAAAGCACTTTGCTCTTGTTTGAGAAACTAGCTTTTTATGAGTTTATTGTAGGATATTTAGGGAGGGATGGAGAAATCCTTTATTTGAGTTTGTAAATTTTATTGACGGGAGTGTTCTCATCTTTTTTAATCCTGGGATTTATTGCTTTTTATTTCAAAGCAATAAGAACTTGCAAGACATTTTTCAGCACAGTGCTTCTGKTTTTTTGCAGTCTTTTCTGCTCAGGTGCCTTTGTGTAGAAGTGCTCTTTAGCCTTGCTCTTCTCTAATTCAGCTGACATGTTGTTGAACCTAGCCCTTTATGTATCTATGCTAGCAGTTATCTCACCACTGCGATTTTAAACTTCACCAATTATGTTTCCTTTGTTTTTCTTTCTCTTTCCCAAAGGACCTATGTATCTTTGTTTGATTTATGATTTATAATATTAATTTATCTGAAGGTGTGATTTTTAAAACTTTGAGTTTTCTTTGTTGTTGTTGCTGTTGTTATATTCTCCCCTACATTTAGTGAGCTTCCTTATTTTTTCTAAATTTATGTTATTTCTAAAAGCAGATTTAAGCTTTAGAGTTCAAGGTATTAAAGTATTCTCAGAATGATGTATAGCAATTTTTTAAATTCCATTAATCTGCAATGCAAACTGAATTCATGATGTTATTGTCACAATCTAAAGAGTAAAAAGAGTAACTGAATACTCTTAAATAAAACCATTTTTCTTTCACTTGCTAATTAGTAAGGATATTAGCTATGAACTGCTGTGTGAGTGCTGTCTGTTCATTTACATGGGGTGGAAGTAGAATTCATTTCAGATTCATTTTCTGAGCTTGTTTCCTTCAAATTTTGGTGTCATTTTAAAGGCAGAACTTCCTAGCATTGGACTTGCCATGAGACAGTCCTCCAAGAGGGATAGAGCTAAGCAAAACTGGTGGAGCAGAAATGAAGAGTCTATTTCTCAGGCAGAAAGAAGWTTGTACTGACTTTGAAGTCCTTTGCCATCAATGGGAATCCCTGTTTTGAAGGCAGTTGGTTATGACTTTACTCTGTCAGCTCACGAATGGGATCCTCTATAAACAGCAGTGGGTGGGAACATAATTTACTTCTGGATTGTCGTATCAGCATGCTTCTTACCTGCAGAGAGGCAAAAAATACTGCATGAATTTCACTTTCTCTCAGTAGTTCATTTCACTTTCTACTTCTCATGTAGCACCTTTGATGAATTCAGAGTACTGCAAGGCATCACTGACCTAAAACAGTATTCAATGAAATAAACTGAGACATAAAGAGGAAAACATTTAATATGAAATTCAATTGCCTACTGAAGGTTCTTAACTTTGTTTAACTATCTTAGCATTCTTGGTAACAATCAAGAATTCCTGCAGAGTCAGCACTTCTGTAGGACTTCATCCATTCACAAAGTGAGGTGCCAAATGAATGTGAAGAATTTTTCAAAGGTTACTTGCTTTTCGTGACTCAGAGAAAGAAACAAAAGGTTTACCTTAAGTGAAGAAGTGCCAATCTTCTAATATATATCTAACCAACCGTATGTATGTATATGTGCAAAAGCATTTTATAGTTGAATATAAAATGAGTGCACCAAATCAGTGCAAAAAATGCAAAATAGTTTTTTAAAAAATCTAAACTTTTATAAAAATATGTTATTCCCCACAAAATTTTGTATTTTTAACTTTAAACTTTTCAGATTTACTTTTTTGGGGGATAAAACAGAATAAGAAATCATGGAAATTTTAGAAGAGTTTTTATAATACCATGCCACATAACTGATATATTTTGACTTCAGCACACCAAAGGGTACTGATTTTAACCGTACTGAACTGAACAGACTATCAAGTGTCGTAAGTATCATTACGCTGGAAATAACAACCTGTTTGCCCCAAAAGTAATTCTGTGGAGCATCCCATCACAGTAACGTATCTCTGTCTCTCACAGACTGTTTTTCATTCTTCTCCTAGTGCACATCGCTCATCACAATAAATCTAAAATTGAGTACTAATATCTCAGGACCGAAGGTTCTTTTGGTAAAAAGCAGGAATTTCACAATTAATTTGGTCAACTCCATTTGCAAGTGTTGGCAAACATTTTTCTGCATCTATCAGAAAATATAGTCTCCAGATTCATTGCACCTAGTGAGAAACATTATGTTGACGAGACCCCTCTGCTTGAAACACTTTACTTTTTCACTTAAATTATCCATCAAGAGTCACATTTTCTAATGAATGTCCTTTGATGTCTTATTCTTCTTATAGTTAAGTATTTCACTATGCCAAGGTGACTTCAAGGAGGAAATGCACTTAACTTATTGCTCATTTGAAGGTTTTTTTTTTTNTTTTTTTTTTTTTTTTTTTTTTTTTTTTTTTTTTTTTTTTTTGTGGACAGCATGATTATCTCCTCTTGTCAGTGAGGTGGCCAAGGGTTAGCTTTTGTTCTATCTTTGTCCTTTTTCCTCCAGCTCCAGTTTCTTGTCTGCTCTCTGATGGAATACAAATCAAGGAAATGATCTGTGTTGGACAAAAATGTCYATTATCTTTCACACTAGAGTCGTTCGTAAAAGTGAAGCAAATGCAGTATTAGTATAACCAAACCACAGCAAAGAGTAAAGCTAGTTCAAGAGAATTCTGGTTCACATATGAGCGGGAAGAAAATGCTGATTTTCTACTTTGACAGCCAAGAACTGTGTGGGATCACAACTAGGGATATGTAATCCAGGTTCTGGGCTGAACTCTTCTGATATGGCTCCATTCACTAGAGATAAGATTCTTGAGATGATAATCTATGACTGATGACATGATGGTTGTTTTCCTTTGCTTGGTCCAAGTCTGTTATTCTGACTTTAAGCAAGCCACCTATGTACTGTCATGAACTAAATGCCTAACTCCCATAGGTTTCAATATTTTAGGCCTGATATTTATTATGCTCCAGTTCTGCATGTGCAACTGGTGTATGTTTTCATTCAGCTTTATGTTGTTTAAACTGATATTTATCTATTTGGAAAATATATATATTGTATATTGTATATACCTGTACATTTGTGGATAAATATATTACAAAGACAACAAAACCAACCAAACTAACTAATAACTATCCAAATAAGCTATATATATCATACAATTGTGTAGCCTTCATTTTGAGGGAGTAATAGATAGTGGTTTTATTTGTTCTTAAGTTCTTGAATTTTGAAACTTCCTAAAACAGAAACAGTCAAGTCCTGAACCTTTATCTGAGTTTGCAATTTCTAACTCTTACTAAAGTTTTTATCAGGAGGTACTTGATGAAATCCATTCTGAATGGCTATTTTCACTTGACTTCATTGCAGCTGCTTCCTACAGTACAGTCCCTTGTGCCTTTAATATTATTATTTAACGTATTTCAGTCATTCACAATAGCTTGTCATTTTGAAAATTTGTGATATTTTCTTACCAAAAAAAAAATATTTTTTGTATAGTCTGCACTGTCAGAGCCTCATGAAGAGCTTGCTACTCTCATGTGGTCAAACTTAGATCAGGAAGAAAAATTACCATTCCTGCAAGTCTTCCAAGGAAAAATAAAAGTAAGAAGGATAAATGAAGGAACTTACTGAAAAGAGCGTGCTCAATGAAAAGTTTACATGATGAAGTYTGAGTTTATGAAAAATGACTGAGCCAAATGACTTTAAGTGCAGTTTTAAAAGATAGGGGTAAAGTACTCCATCGCAAGACTTTGTTAATCCATCCTTCAACTAAATGAAACAGATGCTTGTTGCAGAATCTGTTGTGTGAGAAAAAGAAACAAATTGAAGTCTAGGGAGAAAAATATCCTCTAAATTTGAAAAGGAATAAACTTTAGATTAAAAAGTGCCATGAATGATTAAAATTCCAAGAGAACTGCTGGTTTTGGATTTTTTTTCTCTTTGACATGACTTTGAAGTTAAAAAGGTCTTACTTGTTTCACCTGTTTCATTAATGTCTCTGTGGAAGTAACTATAATTGATTGTATTTTTTTTTTTTTTTTGTCATTCTGTATAGATTCAGATTCTGCAGATTAGGAGCTTGCAGGATTATCAAGCAGAAACAGAACTAAAGAATCATCAGAGAATAATCTTGTACTAATGTAAACTCCCTGCTGTTACGTAACATCCAATCATTCATTCAAGGAAATATTTTATATTTGTTCACCTGTTCTGCGTTGTTAGAGTCTCATTCATTCCCTTTCAAATTTACTTTCGTGTGCTGCATGACCATAATATATGGTGCATTTTGAGTCTCTGTCATAAAAAAGAGCAGTTTTTTTTTATTATTTTGTATTTATTTAAACCAAGGTCAAAGTTGACGAATTACACCCCTGCACAGAATTTAATATAATAAAAAGTTATTTATAACTTTTTCTCTTTGTTTCCATGGACAGACTTCTCTTGCTCCATCTCTCTTCAATTTATTCAAATTCAATTCATTTCTAGCAAGTTTGCTACAGAAGCCTAACAAGAGTGGATCAAGGGGCATGTAAAATGAGAGTAAATCATAGATCCTAAGTTCCTTTAGCTGCTGTTTCTGCTGTTTAATATTAACAAGATCTAGGAGAATGGGAAGTTACAGTAATCCTGAAAGAAGAGCGTTTTCACTCTACACAAAAGAAAGGGAAACATTCCCTGTCGGGCTTTGGAGACATTTCCCTAATTGTCGTTTCCTATGGTGCTAGAAAGCAAATGATATCACAAAATTAAGCTGAAATGTTTTGGTGACTGTATTGAGAGGTTCACAAAGAGATTGATGGATTTCTCTTTGAATGGATGTCACTGATGACACAAATTGCAAGACCAGTGGGAATAAAGCCTTGACATTCTAGTGATAACCTCAGGAAACAAGAGTAACAGGTTGAAAAGTGACACCATTTATTCAGAGGTAGTTTGTGCTAATTTTTAGGTCACAAGTAAATGTGAAGGACTGGGCAGATATTGAAAGGCTACAACATAAAGTCACCAAAAACTTGTTATTTCATGCACTCTCCTCGTGTATGAAACTCATTGTTCTTTTACATTCAATTAAGAAAATGCAGCCCCACATCCTTTGCAAAACTGACAGATAAAGGCATTTTTTCTTCTCTGAAAATGAGCGCCAAACAGCCACGATCAGGTTATGGCAGCTTCTCAAATTATCTCCATTAGCTGAGCTGCTCTAACTACTCATGTGCAAGCTCTCAGTATTCTATACACACTATAACTAGCCAAAATTTCAGTGAAATAGGATCAAGCTCATGTGTTTTATATCACAGTCATGAAAGGCCAAGAATATGTGAGAGACTCTAGAGTCATAGCTAGGATTCCAGGGATCAGACACATCTGTCATAGGGCTTCCGAAAATGAAAATATTGTATAGTGCTGCATGGGTATTTGCTCTCCTCTACTATTGCTTTCCACCACACTCCCCTTATCACACTTCATACCTGAGTCTGATCCCATGTCATATATTTTTTTGTAGCTGCTGAGGGAAAGAACAACTTCAGAAACTTATTTCTGAAAAAATGACGATTATTGCAGAAGTATTTTTTTGGCTTGTAGAAGTCTCAAGTTGAATACATGAAAAAAGGCAAGGCACAAAATTTTGAGTCCCTTGGCAGCCAGAGTATTTTTTTTTTTTTTTTTTTGCTTGTAAGACAACTGTCTTTATGAAATATATATATATTTCAATTGAAAGATACAGTTATCTTTCTGAAAAGAATTCTTAAGTAAAAGGTTATTTATTTCAAATCAAGTGCAGGAAGAGAGCTTAGATGTCTGGCTTCACTTGCACAGCTGACTACATTGGCTGGGAAATTCAATGTCTGCAGGTGATTAACCAGTAAGATCCTTATTCCCATAGATGATGCCAAAGTATTCAAGATCTTGTACTGGGCTTCTAAGAGCCCTAAGTCTTTTCCTGGATTTAGGTTATTCTTTTCAAAATTAAAGACTTAATTCATTTCAGAACAGAGGGTCCTCCTGTTTTATCAGACCAGCAGCTAGAGATCTTACTTGAAGTGTAGAAGTATTCAACTTCCCTTTTGCCTCAACAGATGTAAATCTCTTTCCTGGAAAATAGCTATATAGATATTTGTAAATAAATTCTGTTGGACGAAAGGCATGTACCCACTTCCAATTTGGGAGAAACAGTTTTTACCTGCTGCTCACTACTCCATCCAACACAGGAAGCAATTGGATATACTTGCTTCTCTTTTTACCAACTGAAATAACATTCACACCATTTTAAATTTAGCACTATACCACTGCATGTATCCTGACCCTGATCAGTCCCTTCTGTTCAATCTGTTCAATTTTGCATTATATATAAAATTACCCACTGGGCCAGGGAGCTCATGGACATGATCTGCAGCCTAATACTTATGACATTCATATGGGAAGGAAAAGGAAGATCTTGACTAAAACTATCGAGTATTTCATATTAAGAATTCAGTCTCAGGAAACCACGTACAATTTTCTTCTCACAACTCAAAGCGTTGTGGCTTATCTAGTAACACTTACTTTAATACTGACTTTAGGTTGCATTTGTGAAAAACCTGTCATCAGGTTAGGAATGTTGTAATTTSTTATTTTTCTATAAAATAATTGACTTTTTAAATTAGTTGTAAGGTCCTTATGAACTGTTCACTATCAATGCATGCTCTTGGCTAATTACAATGGTCATGTGGTATGGTTTATCCTAACAGCTTGAATCAGTGTCCAAGGTCTAGGGGAAAGTGAATTAAATAGGTAGATAATCACAAACACCTCTTTTGGGACCTCTTTAGGGCCATATTTGCCATTATTCTGTACTGACATTAGCTCTAGTTCCTGTCTTGAATGTAAGTTCTCTTTCAAGATCAAGCACTACTCTATTTTAGAGCAGAAGTCTTACTCAGTATGCTACTAGCCTAATAGATAGGCTGATAGATAGACAGATAGCTAAGACAGTGTAAGTGATCAGTTATTTCTTCCTACTTGGTTCCATAATTCCTGAGCTATCTAAAATATCTCAGCTTTGCTTAAGCACATACAAAATCTTGGCTCAGAAGGAAAAGTCGAGCTTATTGTACATAGCTCACAGATGGATGTATTATAAATGAAAATAAATATAATGGATAGATATTGAATATTTGCTATGAGTTTTCCCTGCTTAATGTAAGCTAGATCACTTTGGAACCTTGTGTTTCTTGGCTGTTGTTAGTTTAGCTTATATTTATTTTGTTGTTTTAGTTATTTTTTATGTCAGTTTCAGGTGTTTCCTTTGATTAACACACAGCATGTTTTCTCCTAGTCTCTTTTTTTTCCACTAGCTCTGCCATAATGTGTCAGGCACATTATCTTTTTATATGTAAAGGTTGTTATATAAAAATTCAATAAGCAGATTTTTAAAGATCATATGTATATTTTTAGTCCAAATACATATATATGTGTTTTAGCAAGGGAAAATGGATATATCTGACACTCAGACAATTGTGATACAGAGGGCTCTGTATGTTCAATACCTTTTATACTTACAGTAAATGGGAAGTGATGTTCACAGCACTGTGAACTCCTCCATCAATTGTTTAGCTGCATTACAGAGAAGATTCTACGTTGTCTCTTATCCCTACTCTCTCTCATCTCAAACGCCCTCTCTGTGCTGTATTCCTGTTGTAAACAGCATGATCCCATTTAAATAGGTGCTTGGCAGAGTATTGAGGGGTTTGGTATGCTTTTGGTCATCATGTCAGGATTTTCCCTCACCTTGATAAAGGGAGTTTATTGTTTTGGATTTGGTGTATTTGTTATGTAGATCACTGGGCAATTCAGCCCAGTGCAAGTCTATGACACAAAGTCTGGTTTGGGCTGTCTGGCTCCACATGGAGCTAGCTAGTTGATGAAACATTTTTATTCTGAACCAAAAACAGATACAAATATTCAAAAGCAAGAATACTTGTGGAAAATTCTTCTCATACCCCACAGATTCTCCCACTGATATGAACAAAAATGCTCTCAAGTGATGAAAAGAGTCTAGTCTTAGAGCCTTTGAGTGACCTTGGGTCACTGACACTGGTGCCAGAGATCTCTTAATGGTTGGGCTATGGGTGAAGCCATCACAGCTAGAGGCAGGAAAACTGGCTTCCAGGCCTGAGTTTATTGGAGGATCAGTATAGGGAAGGTGAAATTACTCAGCTTCTCTGTCTCACATTTTTCTAATAAAGACAAATTTTGTTTGCTGCCTTTCAGGACAGGCCCTAAAGTGTCTGAATGCTGAGAGGTATTAACAGTAGAGCTAAGCAGTCTGCATAAGTGAGGAGGTAAACAAACGCGCCCAGACAATACAAAAGTCACAGTTTAGCATCAGTAGTTCGCTACATCAATATAGGCTTCAAAACCTAGATAAAGTTTTAGGAAGAGCAGTAGAAGCCGTTATATTAAAAAAAGAAAAAAAAAAAAAAAGACAAGGAAAGAGTTAATAGAAACCCTGCTTCCTTCCCCCTGTAGCCTTGAGCAGTTGGTGCCTTTGCCATTAAATATTTTCACATGTAGGTTTTCTATTTGCCTTGAATTACTGAAATACACTAAGCACATCTCTCCAAGGACCCAAAGCTATGGTGTAATAGGTTCTTGCTAATAGCTTGAAACTGTACGGCAATCTAGTTTTTAAAATACAACACAAATCTTTATCTAAAAGCACTAACACCTCACTCCTGTGTTCACGGAGTATGTTTTCACATTTCTTTTTTGCAGTGCCTAGCAGGGAGGGGGTGGGTGGTGGGGAAACAACTGCAAGAGAAATGATGCATTCCGGGCAAAGAGCCAATTTAAAAAGTCTGTTCCCTCCAGTTTGCTGTCACTTGTCGCGGTTAAACAAAACATGGAATAGAAAAAGAGAAATTTGCTTCAGTGTAAATGTCAACATTCTGATTAAAGCAAACACGAAGCATTCACAACTCTTGACAAAAAAAAAAATTAAATTGAATTATGAAGGGTATGCAAATGAGGCCCTTCGTCTGTGTGATTAAGGGTATGTATGAATTTGCATTTTCTGTTTATACTATTAAAACCAATGTAACAGAGCTGGGTACTCAGACGCATGCAGACATGTCTTTGCAGGGGTTTATGTTTTCCAGGGGTTTATGTTTTCTATAACATGTTTAGGTAAGTTGGGTACATCCCCAGCTGAGGATTGCATATGTCTCTGCATCCAGAGTGTATGCATATGTGGGTAGATGGATGCACATTTCTAACTTTTGTTCACTTCTATTTCTGCATAGGTATAGAAAGGAGGAAAACAAAAAAAAGATGGTTCTAAGATTCAGACAGACATCCCACTTCCAATATACAAATATGTAAATACTATCTTCAATGTCAATAGTAAGAAGAGGCTTCTAAAATCAGAAAAGAGTAAGAATTGGAAGTAAAAATAGTAAAGTAAAAATGACCTCGTCATTTGAGAATACTTGAAATGTACTGTTTTCCAAAAAGGATAATGGAGAATTATGAAATATGTATTAATAATTTAGACCTGGGTAGGATATGGTCCCAGTTCCTCTGTAGCTTGTTAGGCACAGATCTTGAAAATCGAATTGTTTGAAATGTGCTTTTGCAAAGCTCTTGGCATGCATTCATGACATAAAATTTTAAAGCAAGTATAATACATTTGAATTCCGTAATTAAAATTAATGGAAAAAATGAAAAATAAATGGCCTGCATTGGTCCWGGTTCCCTGTCACAAAACATATTTTATTGGTATGCCATGCTGAGAATGTGGTGTATTCATGTGGTACATTTCAGTAATTCTGCATTTTTGTTGGATATTTGTTTGTGTGTGAATATACTTGTGTCTCTGCCTTCCACTCTTCCCTCACCAGTAAACATGTGAATACTTCACAGTGTAAGACATCAGACAACACGCCTCAGCCAGCATTAGAAAGCATTTTTTCTTAGCCAAAGCAGTGGCTCTGTACTCAAAACATTTTACGCTGTCAGGATTACTTCAGGACACTACCTACTACTTCCTCTCTCTGCTCTGAAAAATGGTATGTCACTGACTTTTTTTTTAATAACTGCATTAAAAATATAGATTATATTGTAAAATCTGTAAAGCACATGTAGTGATTGCTTTGAAAGAAGCCAAGCGTGTTCAAGGCAAGTGAGAGTTTATCTAGGTTGCTAAAAAACATTGTCTGCACACATCCTACTTTTTGGCTAAACTAAGAAAAGACTGCAGCACTGTGTTCAACATGGCACTTAACAAAATACTCTCATTCTGTCCCCTGGGCTCATCCTTTAGATGTCAGATTTTTCTTGCTTTCTGCATTCTGCCCTTTGTCATGGAATATATTATTGCATTACAATTAACAATCTGCTTATCCATCTGATCTAATTACCCATATAAAGGATGGATGAATATGTCATTGATATTTTTTCACATATCTTATCAATGAAATGTCACTCTTTGACACCTAGCATACCTTCCAGTATACCCTTCCTCATTGTTTTTCAGACAATGACACAGGCAAGTAATCTTAGCATCTGGTCATAATTACTTTAAAAGCTGATATAGAAGCAAACCCTATGCGCTACATGTTGGATTTCTGAGATGCCCATGACAGTTTAGGATTCTTCCTTTTTAGAATAGGCTTATGGGTCGATTTCAAAGTCTTTTAAAATGGCATTAGAATCAGATGTTCCTCTGCATTTCTTTCTCCCCAGCTCGTGTGGTTTTACTATGATACTTCCCGTTAAAAGAAAAATGCTTTTCTYTTCCCTGCAGTACAGAGTGGGAAATGCACTCGAGCAGGAAACTGAACAAACCAAGCTTGCAACCTAACTGTGTGAGACGTGATTGCTACAGATGGGTTCTAACGAAGTTGCAATGTGCTGGAGACATCAGCATGCGCAGAGGTCTCTGCATGGGGTTGGCTGGACAAGTGCACGTTTGACTGATGGACTGGCAGCAATTTAGAGTTTGGGGCATAGCTGTGAAATGGACCTGCACCCARTAGGTGGTGAATAGGAAACCCCACCTAGATTTTTTCTTCCAATATTGCCTACTTCAATTCTGTCCTGCAGTGATGCACTGCATGCTTCTAGCAAGGCATTTAAAAGAATGTGCATAGCTTGAAGGAACATCATTCTTGTCCTCAAAATTAAACATGGTTAAGAAAATGTCTAGGATTAATGTGTAAMTCAGTAATGGTTGTAACAACATCTGCAACTGAGGACATGTAAAAAAGTAATGTATAGTTTTGTCTCCTTTTAAGGACAGTTACGATTTTGGCTCATTTATGGTAAGAAGCCGCCMCAATGCCTAGATTAGACAGCTCTAGTATCTTTCTGATGACTTCAGTAAGTGAAGGGTAGACTAAATAAGAAGAAAAGATCAAAGAAAAGTCAAGCCATCAGTTTAAAAACAGACCAAAGAAATTCATTTTCAATCAAAGAAAAAATGAATTGTGGAACCCACTGAGACCTCAGCTACTGTTATGGAGATCAAGATAACAAATGAATGGCAATTCCCTATCCCACCTCCGCTGCATTTGTGTTCATCCACAAAAACTGATTACTGATGGACAAAAAACTTAATCACGAGGAGTTCCTCAACCACTGATTTAGAGACTGAAGCAAAGTTTATCTTTTTACGTGCTTTGTTATATTCTCTCCTATGCTTCCCTTACTGGCCATTCTTGTACGAAGATACTGGTTTATCCGGTCTTTCATTTTTAGCCGATGTGCCTGTTCTTACATGCTCATTTTACTCTGTTCTAGAATAATGGATTCTGAGGCTGAGCTCACATCCATCGCTTTAGATAGATAAAAAATGAAAGAACAGCAGGTATGCTTCACATTTCATTAATACCAACTATGTCTGCAAAAATGTAGTTGACTCAAAGGCAAAGAAAAGAGGCAATAATGACTCTTGAGATCCAAAAAGAGCATTTGGCCATGTACTTTCTTTTTCTTGCACCCCCAAAATTTAAAGGAATAGAGGCCTCTATAAGTTAAGTGCATACACTGCTATTTTTAGAAGTTCTCAAGTGTAGAAATCACATAATCAGACTATCACTTCAAAATTACGGTCAAGGTTCACAACTTATACAGGCTTCAGCACTGTAAACTTTAAAATGAACAAGCCCTACATTTTATAATCGTAGACCAAGCCCTTCTTACGTGTTTGATTTTATTGCAAAGAATGAATGAATGGCTTACTTTCATATGCTTATGTATCTTATCTATGTATATGTATGTATATCTATGTATATACATCTATTTATATACATCTCTCAATAGCACACATCCAGTTGGAGTCCAAACCTAACAACAATGGTTGATGCAACAACAACAACAAAAATGCTTTAAAAGTATTATGCACCAAAGAGAAAAAGAGTGCTTTATTTTGAAAGTAAATGGTGACAAAACTTTTCTCTCAGTGTAATGTAATTAATGTGAAGCTAAAATAAACAAATGGCAGTTGCTCCTACAAATACATCCAAGAAGAGGTTAGTAAGGAGGTTTTTCTGTCTCTCTTGTCCCCCCAGCATGTATTTTGCTGTAGTCTAAGCCATGTAAAATGTGTGGAATCACCTTCTAAGTAAACTAAAACAGATTCAGATATATGCCCCAGGTACAGCTTGTCCCCACAAAATCCAGTCTGCTTATTACCAATAATTAACTATGAATTATAGGCAGCTCAACAAAAACTCCCTTGATTCACAGATTCAGGTCATACACGTTAAGGCATCTGGTTGCTCCTTCCTTTCCTAATCTGCTCTGTCAGCTACCTGATCTGGATATCAGGAGTTAATATATGCCAGCTAAGCCACCACAGTGGTCAGTTACTGATAGCACCTGCACTCTTAAATCCACTCTCACAGCCAAGAAATGCAATTTAATTTTAGAGTTTTAAACTAATTTACTTCCCCTACAGTTGCAAAGAAGCAGGCAGTGAACTGAGAGCTATACCTAGACAGATGATGAGTATTATTGGCTTAAATAAACAGTAAAACTAAAGATCTAAATCAGATATAAAGATCTAAGATCTAAGATCTTTTTTTTTTCTCTCTTGATTTTTTTTTGAAAGTAAACAAACAAGCAAACAAAAATACTTTTTAATCTTCACCTTCTCTTCTTGCTAGTTACAGTCCTCCTTAAACTTTGGTGCAGCTTAATTAATATTAGACCAAAATTCAATGTACTCAAATGCAATTGCTTATTGTAAGCAACCTCTTCACATCTTCATATTATAAACACCAGGACTTGTCACTAAAATGCAATGTTTACTAAACCCAGCAATATTAACAACCAAGAGAGGGCCTGATTTGTCATGCAACTAAACAGCTATCTGGAATCAACATAAGTATAATAAGAAAATTTGAAAACCATCTCCACTTTTCTAATACTGGAACTTAACTTCTCAAAGGGGTAATGATGAAGCATGGAGCTTTAATTTTGGGAGTACGAACTTGAAATATATTAAAAGCCCCTGGCAATCATGTTCTTCATAAGAATATCTCAAGCAATTTTTTTTCAGGCACTCACACATTACTCATCTTTATTGAAAGCGTAAATCCTACCTCAGTGTTCTCTTCATAAGCACTTGGTTAATTTCAGAGAAGAAAAAGGTTTGTAAGAGTGTAGCTAAGAAGAAACTCTGTGCCATCACAGCCTTTAATGGATGGACACTGTCATCTCCATATCCACAAGAGCAATTATCATTAATACTCACTTTTGTGGATAGTCTTGGTACAGAGACCAAATGATAAATGAACCATGGATTGAAAACAGGATAAATGGCTTCTGATGATCTTACTTTTTGTTCTTACATTTCTATTATTTCTCCTATTGCAGAATATTGTATAAATAATAACTAATTAACCACCTCATTGAATTTGTGCTGCCAGGTTAGAGGCTAAAGTGAAATATCAGCACTCTCCTATTCATTATTTAAAACTTTTTCCTTCTCATCTTTTTAATTCTTTTCTCTTCTCAGATGAAAACTCTTAAATTATTATTATAAATATGATTTCTATTAAAGATAAGCTTTGGAGTGTATCTTTATTAATTCCAGAGACAATAAGATTGAACCAACAAAGGAAAAGAAGTGTGAAGGGAAAAGAAGGATCAGGGTGAATTAGGGATATATAATTGGAGAAGAATTGAATAGTGTAGTGCTTCTGTCTGGTTCTTAGTCTATATCGGACTGATGCCTAGCGACCACGCAGGACCTGTGCTATTGAAGAAATAGCATCTAAGCTGTTGGACACATCGTAAGGTTTATCCCTCTATCTAAAATGAAGATTAACTACACCACTGAGTTTCAAAAACATTTACTGTGGACATCACAAAGTCATTTCACAGTCTGCATCAGAGTTTAACTTTTCATATCGTTAATAAATCTCTTTTTGTACACATACTTTTCAGTGATAGAAAAGAAAAAAACAGAACATCAAGCAGCTATATATAAACAAACTGAGAGTAGGACTATCAAAGGTAGAGAACAATTTAATTGTTCAGACTGATGCAGAGATCGAAYGTAACAGTACATGAAGAAATAAATGAACTTTAAAAATGGGCTACACCCCTCATCACGGAAACATGGGCTGAAATTCTATAATCTGCATAACATGAATTTTCATTTAAATTTGAGGATTAACTTTAATCATGCATTTATAGTATTTCTGGATGTGAAAGAATGACTTGGGAGAATTCGCAAAACAAGACAAACATAATTACTCCATACCTAAAATTTTTAGTACATAGACTGGAAAAGATCATATCAAGAGATTATGTAGGTACATGTAGATGAGACCCTAGAAAATATGGATGACACAGAAGAGCTTTTAAGCTATAAGTTAATGCTGCTGGCAGACAAGGTCAAAGTAATGTTGAGTTGCTAATATGTATAATCAAAGTAATTTTAAAGCTACTGCCTGCTGAAGTAAGACCTAGAATTCATGTATCAATATGAAAGTTTTCTCTAAGTTTGAAGTATCTTTTATGTAAAAAAAGACACATCAGATTTTCACAGAAAGAAAGATCAATGTTTCAGTCTACATTCCTTAAGTTCCATATTCAAATTTAACTGCTTGTGATTGACAAAGAAGTTTTGTCCAAAGTACTTACTCTCCTAACTGGAGTTTTCCCCCAAATCCCTTTATGGAGCTCAGCAATAATAATTAGGTTGCATATGTCTGCCTTAAAGCAAAGCCTACGTCACAGGAGACACAAAAGCATCATCAATTTAAGAGTCTCTGCAGCATCAAGGCTCTGGACCTTTCAGGCTAAGCACAACAAACTAGACAAGTGTCTATAAGGATTCTCTGTCATCGCATTCCACTTACTCTGTACCAGAGTTTCAATCACAGTCAATCTCATACTGAAGTTGTTTGTTGCTTTGCTTTCTTTTAAGTGAAATGCATTGCTTTAAATTATATGATGCACTGGAGGAAAAAAATGCTAAGGATCCTGCTAAGTGATTTGTCTGYAGTGTGGTATTTGCTTATAAACATTTGCTTCTTTATGGAGAAATATTAGCATCCCAAACTTAATAAAGTCAATCAACATATTTTTTTCTCCCAACTACCTATGGAAGCAGCAGATGAACAGAAGATTCCCACTCRTCTCCATAAATAACAAATTATCCCAAAACTAGGATCAAGGCATTGATTGCAGAAAATCTGTTGCAGAATATCTGTTAAGAAGTCATTGTAAGTTCTCTTCCTGGCACTTTTTTCAGTCCATTCGATAAGCTGAGTCCTTGTTCTTCACAGATCTAGCAGATCTAGTTTTCCAACCTGTCATCTCTTTTAATTTTGTACATGKATATGCCTTTCTATCTGCTTTTTGTGCTTCTGTATTCATGAAGCTTGGACACTGGAATGAGATATCATATTCTAATKTTAATAATTAAAAGTGCTACACATGAAAGGCAGGTCACTATCTTGCTTCCAATTCACAGATTTTTTTTTTCTTTCCCATAAAGAATAAATTAACTTTATAATTGACAGTATCACACAGAGAGCTTTTATTGAAGTGATTATCTCCCAGGAACCTACTTTTTTTTTTYYYCYTTTTTTTTTCTTCCTATGTTCAGTACTTTCTAGGATAAGTCTTTGCTTCTTGGAGATACAGTCCACATTCCTAATTCCTTAAAATATTTTTCATTCAAGTGTATTCAACCTCATACATTGTGCTGTGACCATTCAAAATGATCACTCTTCAAGACCATCCTGTCCCCATAGTAACTTCCTAATAGCAGATAAAATAGGCTRCTAAATGCTGATGTATTTTAACACTACTTTGTGGAAGTATGGAGGCCCTTTACTCAGAAGGGAATTAGGAAGGGAAATAAAAAAAAAGAAAGAGTTTCCTAGGATTTTATAATTTGCATACTGCAATTTTAAAATATTCATATTCAAGTTCTTAAATTCTCCCTTCAAGCACTGCTTATCTCACAACTTATCTCGTTTACAAATTTTATGAGTGAAGATTTGTAATCACTGTTTAGAATGCTATTAAAAATAACCAGCAAAACGGAAAGATCCAAATGTCAATGAATTAAGAATGAAGCCCTGTAGGTGCATATTGCACATAACAACTCTATTTTAAGAGGCAGGACAATTTTTGGTCTAGACATTATATGTCCTACTAATTTCATACATTGAAAGTTTTTTTWAAAAAAAAGCCTCAGAAAATGAATTATGTCACTTTATATTATTGAGTTCTAGGTTTCCCTGTTGTCTGATGGATCAGAAGGGAACAAAAGCTAACTAACCAGCTGTTCTTGCTGTCATACTGTACAGACATGTATGAAATATTTRCATATATAAATACACAAAATAATAAAGATAGATAGATAGATAGATAGATAGATAGATAGATAGATAGATAGATAGATGKATAGATAGAKGGATGCTTTCCTTCAGTCCTTTGGAACTTCACCAAATTTCAAATATTTGTTACCTACTAATGTTAGGGATTAAGGAAATTCTCATCTACTTTCATTGTCTAACTGCAAGCATTCATTTAAAATAAATAGACACGTTTCTCTGGGGTAAATTGATAGCTATCATATTAAAAAAAAACACTCAAAATTCCCTCAAAAGATACATTTCCTGGCATACAGTTTTTCCTGCTTGTTTCCCTTTTCCTTGACTTCCACACATTTTAGATTCATTTCCTTCTAAATTTCTCCTTTCCTTTCTAAAAGGAAAGAGATTACAAAACAAATAGACAAATAACTTTTTTTTTTTTCTGGATAACTCTGATGTGTGGAAGAAAGCAGTTTTTAAGTAGCATGGTTTTTGCTGAGGTAGATTATCAGAATGCTTTGTCTCAGCATTACTATTTCAATTAACTTAACAGAGTTATTCTAATATGTAATTCATTTAGAGAAACCTCTTCTTAAATAAATTAAATATTGCAAAGAGCAGAAGAGAAAATAATGTATGGGGAGAACAGATATAGCACAAATGTTCCTAATGTAAACCATAATTATGTCATAATACTCATATACTTGTATTTGGGTGTGCAAATCTCTCTCTTTTTTTTTTTTTTTTTTTGTTCGGAAGTAATTTATAACTTTCTTTCTGTTGATTTGCTTCCAAGGTTTCTTGGCATTAGTTGTTCCAAATGTTCTTTTAAGAAACATATAAAGTACAGCTTTGCAGAAGCTTTGTAACATTTCTTTTCTCAGGAATTAACCAGGCTCCTGATGTCCCTGGCTACACCCCTGTGTCATCCAGCATCTAGCTGTGTACCAGCTAAAAACAAAGTTATGTGCTTTCTTTGAACAATCTTATCTTTCTTTAAATTCCTTGATTTACACAAATCTTATAACCTCCTCAAAGAATAACAATTCCAAATACTTCAGACTTAATTGCTACTCTGTTACCCCTGCAAGAAGCTGACTTGTGCTCAGCCGTTGTGACCAAGGTACGGGAATAATATCTCAGGAGTCGAAGACTCCTGATTGTGTTTTATATGGGACATCCTACTTACAAGTACAGTAGTGTCACAGAAAAGGTCATTAAGGTCACTCCCAGTACTGTATTTTTATAATACAGTCATCTTAGTTGTTATGTCTGTTGGGAACATTTTAACAAACTGAGGGTAGCAATATTTATTTTTCTGATCCTAACCTTTGTTTTCCCCTTTCACGGTAATATTACATAACTATACCAAGTCAGAGCAAAAATCCATCTAGCCTCATATGCAGGCTGTAACTACAATGAATTCCAAGTCTGCCTGTGGCTAACCTAAATAGAAAACATAAAAATGAAGGAAGCAGATATGTCACTATCCCTGAAAATTCTTTCTCTCAGCATCTAAAAATTTGGGGAATAGGGACTTCCTGACCCACAGATAGTTTCTATGTATTTTTAATATATTTCTCTAGCGAGAACTTGTCTCATTTTCCCTTTAATTCACATAAAACTAAGCATTACAGGCTTAATGTCATGTGTTAGGACAAACCTTACAACATGATTTTGTTTTTGAACCTGATGCCTCCTAAGCTTATTTAAGATCTCCTAGATGATAAACTCTTTGTCTGTTTAATGCTACTAAATYAAACAACTTCCAATGTGAATTCTTGAACTTACTCAAGATCCATAGGCTAACTTTGATTTATAAAAACATTGTTTTTAACCATGCAAAGTGTGCTTTTTATTTATGTGATATAAACTTCATAAGGACAGAAATGCAACATCGTATTTTTTGTTATAAGAACAAAGGATGGAAAAGGCACTCAGTTTCCTGTGTTGGCACTGTCCACACTCTGTTAGGGAAAGAGGAAAAATTGGATATTAAATTTAGACACACATTTCTTCAACTGTACAAGCAGGTCTCTTTGAGACATCAATATTTTATGAAGTGTTTTGCCTTGTAATTGGGAAAGCGAGTGATTTAAAAGTAAAATGACAATCAAGCAGCCAATGTGAGACATTAGGAAATGTCCATTATATCAGAAATGTGCATAATTTATGAACAGTGAAATTCAGCAAAGAAAATAAAAAGACCAATTGTTTTCTTAGGGTCTGATAGAATGCACACTGAATCTAGCCGGTGTGTTTTCCAGTGATACTGGTGGCTTGTGGATCAGACCCTTTTTGCTCAATTAAGCAATTACAATTTCATCTGCATATATAAAGCTTTTGAAAGAGTTGTTTGCTTGTTTAATTGGTCAACAATTGTAATTGAATAATGTCTTTGTGAATTTCTGTTCCCCTGTGAAAGCTAAGAAAATAAAAATTGCTACTAGAATATAAGGAATCAACAAAACCACAGGTTAGAATAAACAGTAAGGATGTAGAGAAATTGTTTAGGTAACATTAGATGACCTATAACTAAGGCTAATTAGTCTAGGTCATCAAAAGCAATTAATACAAACTTAAAGCATTCCCTGTCAGGATAATACATAGACAGGCTTTATTTTCACCACGTACTGACATACGGTCATGTTTAATACTCTTCCCATAAGGCAAGGACAGCAGGAGAATGCCAAACAAAGATTCAATATCAGTAGAATAATCACGTTTTCCTGCATTGATGAAATCTACTTGGGACAGGAAAGTTTTCTTCTATAARTGCATCACCTGTACAAGCCTGTTGGACTTTAATGAAAAACAATGAATGAAAAAGAAGAAAAAAAAAAATAAGGGGATGATTCTGAATTAGAAATAGTTTTGATTCCATAGCTTTTGCCATATCCTCTCTGCACTTCTTTGACAGTTGACTGCATTATTCTAAAAGTATTTGAGCAGAGAATATATATGTGGTCTGTTCTCAAGAAACATGTATTAATATACATTTAGATCTATCTATGCTGCAAGTTACAGCTATATCTAACCACAATAAAACAGTTGAGCTCTCTCAAGTGTTATGCCTTTAAGTTAAACTTTATTGAAATAAAATAAGGAAAGAACAATACATTTTGCATTCTTCAGAAGCCAGTGTTCAATAAATACTAAGTTTTGATCGATTGATACGGTGTCATATTTGACTAAAGAGGTGGGAAAGTTGCTACTGTTGCTTTGTGCTGGCTAGAAGAAGAATGCACTATTGATTTTATATGTTGGATGGGCTGTCAGCGTACAGTGCATTGTTGATTTTGACTTTTATAGCCAACATGTTTCCTTTAATTGGATCATTTGTAAAAGAGAGGAGGGTACCTGTTCCCTTCTGACAGTGACTGATTACAATCATTTCATGTTTGTCAATATTTGATAAACCCACAGTTACCCAACAACATGGCTGAAAGCAGCATCTTTATGCATTTGCTTGTTTCCCCTCTTTCCAGCTTCTGATTTGAGCCTCAGTGTAACCAGTAAGTTGTGCCCTGCAATGCCTTTTTCTTCATCTTTTCTGTTTTTGTTTTTSTTTTTCTTTTTCTTTTAATAATTTCCTTGTTCTCATTTTGTGGGGGGAAAGAGAGAAGGAAAGAGAAAGAAAGTTTTTACTTCACATCAATGTCAAAGTCATTATCTCTTGGTAATAGAAAAATTCTTGGCAACCCATCTATGCCCTTCTTGTTGCTCTCACCACTATGCTTTCATTATAGGCACAGATCTGTAACACTGTGGCTGAATCTTCAGCTCCAACATACTGAAATGAAAACCAACATTCTTGCATTCTATCATAAACCTTTTTCTTCCCTCTTTTTCCTCTTCTTCCTATTACTATTGTTTTTTCAATATTTTGGATGCAAATTAAAATATCACTACAGAGAGGTCTGGAGCTTAGGGAAGAACTGAGATGTGTGCACAAAGCATTATTATAAATTATTTGAAGAGAATTCATGTTGGTATTTTAATTGTGTCTTTGATGCTCAGTTCACAGATGGCTGATAATTTCATCTGATGTACTGAACAGTTCTATGTTTTACTCTTGAAAGAGAAGATGTATTCACAAGTCAGGCTCAATCTTTGTTCTCTCCTGCTTAGTAAAGCAAAACCTTTTTCATTTTCACCTATGTTAATTAGGAGTAGTAATGTAAATATGATCCCATCAGGGCTGGCAGGAAAATCTTCAAGGCTCACAGTGCTGTCAGGTGGAGTAAACACTCCAGGCCACAAGCCTCACATCACCATCTGAACTTTAAGATTACCTCTCCTGGGCATGTCAGAAGCGCCTTTTCTGTGATAAGCCATCCATGCTTGGGAGGATGCAGAAGAGGCAGGAAGCCTCTCTTGCATCTCCGGAAAGCAGCTTTGCTGCTGAGCCTTGTCCAGACACCTGCCCTTTTTAACAAAAGGATGAGCATCCTTTCTGCAAATGGCACACAGGCAATAGCTGCAAAGTTGTTCCTCCATGTAAGCTAGATGTGAGAAAGTTACATGCACATATGCTATTGTTTGCAGTAGACATATGCACAGGTGCATACACATGCACACATGCTACACCATACCTGGCCAACTATATCAGCACAGTCGGGTAGTAGTTCATATACTAGCACAGACTTTAAGTCCATCTTATATCTATGCCCAGACCCTTGCCCCCTGATTTGGACATCAGCTCAGACCTTGGGTCTTCTCCATTCACTTGTTTAGTTCAACTTGAATTTTGCCAGCAGTGATCAGGTGCAGGACTGTGCCCATACAAGAGCACAAACCAGCTGCCTGCTTACACACAACCAACCAACCAACCAACCACTTTTTTCTCCATTTTCCCATGATTTTTCTTCCTTGCTAATTTGGTCCCTCCCTTTTTGTATTCCAGTCTCCAACTAAAGAAACATTTTATTCCCATCTTTTTTTTTTTTTTTTTTTTTTTTTCTCCCTCCCATTCATTTCAGGCATGCTACACTTATACCCAGATTTGTTATTTCCAAAACTTTTACTAATGTCATCTTGTCCTTAAATAGTTTTACTATTACATAGGTAATGTTGACTCTCCAAGATGCTATTCCACAAAAATTCCCCTGCAATTTTCTGTGAGTTTTTTTAAATACAATTTCTTTTTTTTTCCTTGCTATTTTTTTAATCAATGTATTCAATAGGAAATGCTGAAACTTTATACTACTTTTACAGCATCAAAAACAGAAACCAAGCACATCAGGAAAGTGACCTCAACACATACAGATTTCCTATCAATTTCTCTTCACTTATTCAATTTTTTGGGGGGAGGCCAAGGATGGCAATAAAATAATAAGTCCTGAGATTTCATTTTGGGTGTACCTGTAAGCAGAATCCAAATAAGTGTTCATAACATCCTCTGCAGTTCAATAAGATGCTCAGTCATTCCGGTGGATCTCACGTCCTGCACTGCATTATCATCTCTATTAAACATACCATTTTGTTAAAGATATGTATCCAAAAGAATGATTCCAATTAGGCGGTGATCATTATAAATGAGTGCCTGCTATTTTTTCCAGCAATATGCATTTGTGTCAGCTGAAGAGAGTTCCATCTCCTGGTAATTTTTGTCCCTGATCTTATCCCTGCCATTGCATTCAGGTTCCCTCATCCATTTCAGGTCCTTCTTATTCACATCAATGCCTCTAAACAAAGTATGCATGGCTGCTAATGTCACACCTTAATTAGTGATATTAGCAAGACAGCCCAATCTTATTCTTTCAAATACTCTGGATGAAAATTCAATGGAAGTAGATTTTTTAAAATAAACATGCACCTGCTGTGGTCTCTTTTCTGAAAAGCATACAAGCACGTGTGCACATACACACACAGACTCTCACACACCCTCTAAAATCTCCCCCTCACACCCTTTCTTTTAAAGGACTAGTCATTTTTATCCATTTCAACAACAACAGTGAAATAGTAGCCTGTCATCTRCCTTTTTTAGTGCTGCAACCCAAAATTATAAATGAGTTGACATTAATGGCAATCCAAAATCCAGTGTCATATTGGTAGTGGATGTTGAAAATGTTTTGATATGACAGATGAAATACTTGTTGTAACAACCTTTGTTAGACTTCAGCTACATCTGGCTAGGAAAAATAAAAAGTGCTGTAAGCAACTAATTTTTGAGGCATTAGCTCCCCCCACACACATCTCAACATGCTTCCTTGCCCTCCTCTTCTTTGTTCTAGCCTTTTAACAGTATGTGGCAAATTTAGATGCTCAATAAGCAAAAGTAAAGACTTATTTTTAAGTGTGCTGTTATATTAGTAAATGATAGGTGCAGTTCTACCARTTTTTTGTTTGCTTGCTTGTTTGTTTTTGCACAGGTATTTAATTATTGTAAACTTAAACCTAAACTTGCAGCAGCAGCTTTAACTTTTATGGTCCAAAACGTCCATGCAGACCCGGGCACATACTTTTAACCTGATTTGCAGTATTGCCATCTGGAGACCTACTGTGTTCTGCAGTGATACTACTAATCTGATCAAGACCATAAATGTCATTCATTTGGTCCAGAGCTCCTGTTCAAGAGACTTTTGGGGCCTATCTGCTGCATGACATTTTTAACTGCCTCTTTCATATCTGTGGTATCTACAAGAACATCCTCATCCATCAACTGTAGCATCAGTTTTTCCTTTGATTCTTCTTCTTCTTTTTTTTTTTTTTTTCCCCAAATTTGAAGCTAGACTTTACTATGACCCATTAGTGGCTCAGAAACTCTTTAGGGGTTTTCATATTCCTCTCTAATGAGAAGGGTCTAGGACTCATGTACCCATCTTGAGATTTTGAAAACTACAATCACTTGTTAGCTGTGTGAAGTCTCAGTCTCCTGGTAATGTCTGGTGAGTCTTACATAACTTTTAGCCCTGATGAGAGAAAGTTAACCACACACAACAGAGCAGATCTTGAAAATTAGCYCTCTGTATCTCAGAAGAATGGTGGTATTTGGTCAAAACATACAGCTCTTTAAATTGAAAATATGTTTGCAATATGCTGTATTTAGTGAACTACAACAGCATTTCCAAGTCAGAAGGTGTTTGCATGGAGAYTCTTTTAAATGAGGTTTATATTTAAAGCTCCTAATTTATGTCTGCTACATGGGGACTCATTTGGAATCCAGTTGGTCTGTAATCCATAGCTAAGATTTTCTGAGAATTAGGTACTGAACTCAGATATTCTAAAAAATGTACAGCAACATTTTTTTTTYCAGATGCCTCTAGAGACACAGTGATGCAGTTCTTTTCAGCTGATTATCTAATATTTCATACCTGACCTTTCTGTGTAGTAGGAATAGGACAAAAAATCTCATAGGATCAGTCAGAACAAAGCAAGAAATTGCAACAAAACAATCATAAGAAGCATATAAGCCAGCTTTCCTTTATATGTGAGGTTAGCTCAGAAATAGTTTGAACACTGAGATTAGTTTGAACACTGCTAAAGGCTCTAATCATTTTGTTGTTTTTTTTCTGATTTTTTTTTAATCTGAACTGTTCTACACGATCTTCATCTTGCAAATCTACTTTAATTTTTTCTTAGAAACAGAAAAGACAGAAACAAAGTCTGCAATTAATTACAGATATTCAGATAGTTTTCTCTGGAAACAAAACAGACTGGACTACAGAAGTATTTTATTTAGAYTGGTGGAAGGCAAAATTCATAATTAGTGGGATGCCAGCAAATATCTCCTCTCCTTTCCTTTACAAACCATATTTCTATTATACAGATTCTTTCTAATAATGAATTTTAAGGATGTAGAATTATATTAATTATGAAATAAACTCAAGTCCTTCTATTAGACTAACTTAATCTGTTGATCATAAAGACTTGTGCAAAGACAAAACGAAATATGTCAATTCTGCATAAATAGATTGTGTATCCTAAGTAACTTTGAACACAGACTTTCAGRAGCCTCTTTTTCTGCTGAATTGGACTTCTCAAGGAATTTGAGATTATCCTTTCTTTTTATATTGTGCTGAATTCCTTTATCGAGCGACTTGGGAAAATAGCAACACGACTGAGTCCATCCCTAACCAGGAAAATTCTTAARTGTATAATTAGCTTACAGAACATTAAGATTTTTCTGTGCTATGAAAAGAAATACATTTACTGATGAAGAGAGGTAACTGCAGTTTGATAACAGCAGTAACAATAAAATGGAAAGCAGTGGCAGTGGTGATGGTACTAAGTAGTAACTAATAARGTGAGCAATACAGCAAAAAAAGGAGCTGGAACAGACTTGAGAAGTTTAGCTCCCTGCCTGAGTAGCATCAATTTTATAACTCTGTAACTAACATGTAAGAGTATGAATATCTATTTCAATAAACAATAAGTGTTGCAATGAATTTTTTTCTAAAAATGTCATTTTTCTCTCTTATTTCAAGTTGAAATATTGGACAATTAGACAAACATTTCTGTCCGAAATAAAAATTGTTGGACAAAAAAATTTTAAATGTTCCGTTCTTTGTACATCCTTATGTTTTTGGTATTAAGTTCAGCAAACTGTAGTGATCAGAAATCTCTGACTTCACCTATCTGTTATACTTGCCCTTTGACTTGGATCAGTCTTTGAAAAAAATCTAGTGTAACTGGTCAGTAGTTATTTGAGATAGGATGAGCCAAATCATGCACTAGAAAGCACTGTTTCTCTGAACTGGTAACAGATGGCATATTGATGCCCTTTTAAGAGGTATCAGTATGACAATTCTCTTCACTCTAAATCCAAGAAGATTGTGAAGAGAATCACAGCCTACATACCCTACTTTGACTGGACAATTYTGGAGCACATATTCCCTCTCAGTCCTCATTCAGAAATACTTGTTCTTTTTACTGTCTTTTACTTATATTTACTACTTTTGCTTTCTATAGTCTAGCTATGTAGAGCTGATGAGAATCCCCAGGGTTTCATTTCATGTGAACTAAAGCATATTCTACACTCCACCATGTGCATTTATACAATCAGCTCTTGCTTGTGCCTAGAAAAGAATGTTAAACATCAATAACCCTGTGGCTCCCTCGTTCATGGACAACTCTATAACTTCTCTTTGTGAAATATTTTGCTTACTTTTCATTAAGGGCCTTGGCTCCCTCATTCATGGACAACTCTATAACTTCTCTTTGTGAAATATTTTGCTTACTTTTCATTAAGGGCCTGAAGACTATGCAACAACACAATTATTTTTCAGAATAATTTAAACATTTCTAATGTTTACTACACTAGGAGTATGAGTTTAAGCCTCACACCTGCAGACACTCATGTCTCTTTTGTTTTCCTCATCATTTTAAAGTTAATTAAACAATTCCTTATACATGCCCACACATTCTCACAAAAGCACACATCAAGAAACAAGTTCTCATTTATTGTCTCTTCCCACAAAACCAAAAAAAAGGCCCATTAGTGCTAACATCACAGACCCCAAAATCTGATTTATTTCAGTAGAAGTATTTGTGTACAAATCTACATTTGACTAGTTAAAAAGAAGATGCACATAATATATGGAATGAACTGTTTCAACTTTTTTTCCCTTTTCTTGCTGCTATAATTTTTATATCTCATTTTACCTCTGTAATTAAGACAGGTCTGGTAGGTATTTAAATTAGCCCGGCTTTCATCTCTATCACACATTCATTTCAAAACTTTTATGAATATTTAATAGAGGTTTTATAATTCATGGTGATGTGATGAACAGCCTTTTGGCCGTTAAGTCAATTGACAGAAAGGAAAAAAAAAAAAAAAAAAAAAAAAAAAAAAAAAAAAAGGAGAAAAAAAACCCCTTCTCTTCAGGCAGAAATAATAACGATTCTATTTCTGTTCCTAGATTGGTGATTACACAGTCACCTGTTTTCACATTAAACTTTGATGATAAATTACTCAGCAACCATGATAATATCAGAAGTTTTACTGGCCAGAACAAATTGCCAGTAATTGCTTGCATGATAAAGGGAAAGAGCTGTTTCGTAGTCCTTCTGTCCTTCCCCTTAGGGAATATCTGCAACCCCACAATCAAACTGCTTTTCTGCATATATATTTCTCTTTCTTTTTTTTTTTTNTGTGTATGTGTGTTTCATTTCAAATCTTTTCAAAGGCAACTCTCTCTGGCTTTTAAGAATATATTAACATTCCATTAACACTGTCATGGTTTTTGCATGCACATCAAGAACACAGGCCAAGAAGGCCAGTTAAGTTTTAGATAAGCTTGAGTTCAAACAGGTTCTTTTATTTATTTATTTGTTTTTATTCATTGCTCTCAATAAATACTTTAAAACTATTTTTGGGAGGGATACTGCTGATATATTTTCAAGCCTAACAGAAGATACAACTGTGAAGCATGCATTTTACATAAAATTTTTCAGGTAGAATAGATTCTTTTTATTACTATTATTATTCTCATAACCAACAATAACTCACCAAACTAAATCACCATAGCATTTACAATTATTACTATTACTTTTTTTTCTTATCAATGCCAATACTAGTAACTTTGCCAAAACCAGAGCTCTTTATGGTAGAGCTCTTACAAGCACAGGGAGGTACCATATCCCTGTTAGGAATCACAATAAGCAATATTACCCGATTTTTTTTTTAATTTATCTATCAGAGCAATAGTGTGGTGTGGTACTGCCTCTTTTGGGGAGTCAAGTGAGCTCCAACACTGGAAGCAGGAGACCTTAAGTGGTGCAGTGATGATCTGCAGAACAGGTGCCTAGAAGCTCTCTGCCATAACATGGCTTAAGGAAACCCTGCGTTTCTTACTATCCACCACCTATGTGACTAGAGTAAGACGTCATGTAATCCTTCTTTTATTAGTACTCCTCTCACTTAACAACTTCTGCTCATGACCTCYGCACTCCATTCCGTCAGAAGGGATGTACTAAACAACTGAATGGCAGATCTCCATTCTCCAAACCACAAAGTGTAAAGCAGATAACATAAACAGTAAATATGCATACATGTGTATTAAGGAGGATTTAACAGAGCAAGGAGAGACTACAGTCAGAAACCTGTTCCCATTTTTACTTTTTTCTCCCCTTGAARGAGCTACAAGTTTTTAAAGGTGAAACAACCAAGAAGAAAAAAGGGTCTTGGCCCCACACACCCAACAAGTTGGTGTATTTGATGATTCACTCATTTGGGTATTTGATGGTCCTGGTGACTGCATTGTAACTAATCATAAATCATAAACAGGCTATGCTGAACCTGTTTGTATATAGTAAGAGTATTTTTCCTGACCATAAGGAATATTTCTTTAAGGTTTCAAGTGTTAATTTGAGTGGTAGGCATACATATATGGCATATGTTTGTGCAATTGTTTAAGAGTGAAAAATCAAGAAAAATAAACAAATCAATAGCAAAKTTTCTTTTAACTTATCCCAGAATATGAATTTACTGAGTAAAAAAGCATAAAGTAMATYTGTGTTTAGTATTATTATTATTCAAATATTCCTCTTCCAGTAAAAGCTTAGCTTTCACTACCACGGTATAAACAGGAGCAAAGCTCTCACTGGACAGCAATTTTTACCTTTTGCTTCATAGGTTCTGTTAAGGTAAATGTTACCTAAATTTCAGTAGAAGTCAATCTGAACACAAATACTTTTATCTTAGTGAAGTGAGGGTTAAATTAATCATCAATTTTTCTGTCTTCTGGATCTTTGCCCTTCAAAGGAATCTTCAGAGCTTTAGCTCTGAACAAAAAGGAAGAAGTGTTGTCATGCAAACGTGAGCCCATAAACATGAATGCCTTCCTTCTATTGCTTTTGATGTGTGAACACAATGCCATTCTCTAGCTGGCAAGTACCCAGATGCTTTCTTCTTTATTGCTGGCTGAAACGCCTAATAGGCATAAACTAACTGCAAACAGGACCCGCATGGATTTTAGCACATTTAAATCTTGAATAATTTAAATAATTTGATTCCAGTGATGTTGAATTGATTCAAATAAGCAAATGTTTACAGGATTGTAGATGTGAATGGCTATCCTTCTAAGGTTGCAGACTGTTTTTCCTCCTCCGATATTACTGATTTCTTTTCCTATTATAAACCCTGACCTTGCAAATCTTTATACACGCAGTTGTCTTTAAGTACATGTAAACTTACATCCTCCTAGAATATAACCTTTGAATCATATCAAAATGTGACTGGACAAGAAGAGACTCATCTGTCCCTCTTATGRCTTTATAAGATTGGTCTTCATCATTTTGAAAATTGAGGAAGATTAATGAAATAATTCATAAAGAATTAAGTAGTAGAGAGTTTACAACATTTCTAGCAGCTGATTCCAGTGTTTAGCACTTCTTTTCCTTGGAAAGATTCTTCTGTCATCTTGCATGAATCTTCTTTCTGAACTTTTAAGCCTTATCTTTATCTATCTTATGCAGTGAGTATTATGCAATATTCTCATATTCAATTCTCAAGTATCACATGAAATTCATCCTTTTTTTTACAATTGCATTGACCTTTAAGCAGATCCCCTTCTTAAAAACTAGAAGACAACACAGATAATTGTTTCCCATGCTAATGTAACTGATTATGTCTATTTAATGTAACTGATTATGTCTGCCTCAATATGCCGGGGCCTTCTTGCCTGCATTTCCCTCTATTGACTTTACTTGTTCAAACTACTTCTCTGGTTTGTCGGAAATATTACGAATTAGAATTAGTTCCTCCAATAAATTTGCAGTGACTGTTAGCATATGATGAAGCCTGTGAAAGGCAACAAGAAAGGCTTCTACAAATACACCAGCAACAAAAGAAAGCTAGCAAGAACGTGAGCACACTGCTGACTGGGGCAGGGGCCCTGTTGACAAAAATATAGAAAAGAACAAAGTATTCAATGTCTTCATCTCAGCCTTTATTAGTAAGATTAGCCTTCAAGAATCCTGAAGATAAGGCTCCTGTGACCAGGGGAGAAGTCTGGAGCAAGGAAGACTTGAAGTTGATATAAAAGGTGTAAGTTAGGAAGTGTTTACGTAGGCTAGATATACACAAGTACAGCTGCATGTGCTGAGAATCCGGCCATGTTCATTTTGAGGCCACACAATTATCTTTGAGAATTCATGGCGATAAACAGAGGTGCTTAAGGACTGGAAGGGAGTAAATGAKACTCCTCTCTCCAAGGGCAAGGAGAAGGGAAGACCTGTTGGCCTCACCTTGATTGAAGGGCAGATAACAGAGAAAATAATGCTGGAAAAAAGTCCGAATATGTGAAGGACAAGAAAATGATCAGTAGTAGTCAGCATGGATCTACAAAGGGGAAATCATTGACCAGTCTGATAGCCTTCCACAATGAGATGCTTACTTGGATTAGAGAACAGTAGCAGATATTCATTGTTTTGACAATGTCTCTCTTTAAATCCTTGTGAATAAACTGATGAAGTATGGATTAGATAAAATGGATAGTGAGGGGTACCGAAAACTGTCTGAACTGGCAGGCTTAGAWAGTTGTGATCAGTGGAAGTATAAGACAAGCCTATATTGGAGTGAGTCCTGTGAAGGCCACAAAGATGTTTAAGGGCCTGGAGTACCTGTCATACAAGCAGAAGCTGAGAGAGCTGTGACTGTTTAGGCTGTGAAAGAGAAAGCTCAGGGTATCTTACATATGTTTGTAAATACCTTATGTGAAGAAGTAAAGGCAATTGAGCCAGATTCTCTCAGCAGTATCTGGTGACAAGACAAGAGGCAACATACAACAACGAACAAATATAGAGATATATGAACTGTACTGTAAATCAACTATTCATCCTTTCCTGATACTCCTCTTTTCATAAAACTTGTCATACTAATGCAGAAGGAAAGAGAATGATCTGTTCTTGATGAAGCTACTCTGGCTGTTGTATATCTTTCTCATATCTATCAGACATTTACAGATTGTTAAATACTGTATCAGTTTTTTTTTTCCCTTGGAACTGTATGTAAGCTGACTATCCTATCAATCTTTAGCACCTCTTCCTCAGCTCTTTGCCTGTGCTTTCACTTTTTAGACAGTATTTCAAATCATAGGCAATGATTTCTAAAAGAGATATGATGTTTGTAACACTTTCAAATACCTTGATTTTTAAAAGATGATCAGAACATACCGAAAACAAGATTCTCTAAAATATCTCATGACAAACATCTTGAAAACATTCTTGGTTCTGAACATTTTCAGATATTCAGTAAAGATTTGAAACTACTATTATTCCACGTTTACACATTTCTGTCCACAGAAATTGAGGCAATTGTACAAATACGTGCAGGTGAAGAATCTGGCCTTAAGACAGGCCAGACCATAGACACTGAAGAACTTAATGTGTGAAATTAATTTCTTTGAGGAAATAAAAGTTTACAAGTAGGACACACTCTGCAAAGAGACTTTTTCTCTTTTTTTTTCTTTCTTTATTTTTTTTTTTTTCATATGGAAGAACACAGAATTTCCACAAAAATAAATAAATATTTTGCTCAGAGAGAAGTCAAGTCTATATTGTGAGGATTACTTCCTGGTATGTAACGTTATAAAGAGAGGCATCTGGAGGTGTAAGAGCATTACCCCAGCTCTGAGCTCTTCATTGAAATGTTTTATTACTCTGGGGAAATCTCTTAAGATCTCCATTCCTTTATTGCACCATGGTTATACATTTTGTCTCTATGGTGTTGTTATATTTTTACTAAAGTATTATATATGACATACAAAATAAATTTCAAAATACATATACCTGCAAAGCTCACTTCTAGTACCAGTATCCTCCCTGAAACACAGTGTTCTCCCTTTGTCTTTGTCTGTGTCTGTGTCTGTTCCTTTCTTTCTCCCAAACTCATCCCAATAATATTTTGTAACAGACTGGAAATCTGGGAACTAAAATAACTGGTATTCCTAGATAGAATTTTCATTGAAAAGTCACTTTTTTTCTTTTGWTTTTTTTTCCTTGCATGTAGATTTTTCTATTTTTTTTCTAAGAGTGCTAAGTTCTCCCCATTGACTATGCAAGCAGTCTGTGTACTTTAGGTTACTAGGATTGCTTCATTGATCTCTGTCCCCAACTCTTTTGGAAATCCAAGGTCAACACTGAGCTCCCAAAGAAAGGGGGTAAATGTAGAGATGTTTTCTAAGATGTTCCATAGCAAATATTCTGGTAAGAGTTACAACACATCAATTAGGCAAACCAGTGAGACAGTATTGCCCCCCTAGTAATGACAGCCCCAAGACAGAGGTTACTGCCCTCGGCCTTCCTTTTTCTCCAAGCATCAGTGGTGATGTCTCATGGCTGCAGAGGACACTTCTGCTCAAATACTTCAAAAGGCAGTTAATGATTTTCCTCATCTAGAAATACTTTCAAACCCAACCCAGTGTGCTCTGAGCTCATTTTACAAAGATGCACATATTGATAAAGAGGGCGAAGAAGACTGCCCTACAACATTTATGTTATTATATAGAAAAGCTGCTCTTCCTGAGACAATGTATATTCTGGCTTGGGCACCATTAACAAATATGTTAACTCTATGTGACAACTGATTAATTTTGGTTTAAGGTTATGAATACAAAACAAAGCATGCTGGTATGTAACGTGAATTTTAATGATGTCACAGCACTAGTAAAAGATGAGAAAGATAATTTAATTTGCTTTCTCTGAAAGGTCAGTTCTCTTGAGATGAAATTTTCCCTGAGGGCATCAATGCCCCTCACTCCTTCTCTTTCTTGCTTCTTCTCTTTCTTAGGAAAGTGAACATTTATATTTAAACAGCAGAGTATATGGGCTTTTTCTTCTTGTTTTGTGTTCCTTTCTTTTGGAAAAATAGTGTCAAAGGGAAAAAAATTCCCAAATGTTTCATTTTTCAAACTCAAGCCTATAAATATTTAAACAATGTGCTTCTTGTTATTTTAGCTACTTACGTCTGTTCATGTTGCACCTGAGTAATTAAGCATTGCATGGAATCCGGAAATACAAATATAATCATTTCTTTGGAATCAATTTACATTTGCGCTTCGGAATACGGCAGTAGAGAACAAATGATAATAGGGAATGGGCTAAGTTCTATTTTTATTAGACATGAAAGCATTCATTCTGGAAGGTACTAACCACCTCTGGCAACTGCTGAGCTCTTTCTGCTGCTACCTGGGTCAATGAATCTTATACATTTTGTAGGAGACACCTGACACTTCAAAGATCAAGGACCAAACTTACATCTTCCCCTTTATGGCAATCAACATATCTGCACTGCAGTAAATTGATTACTATTTATTTTTCAAACAATATCTCAGGATCAGAAACACTTTTTAATTTATGAAAATAATTTACAAACATCTTGGGGAAAACTGGCACTAGTGATCAGGTTCATCCCAAATAGTAGCTATGGACCAGCAATATTTTACCTTAATGAATTGGAATTGTCCTCTCAGATAGGGTAATATGATTTAACTCAGGTCTGCTTGGAGGCAGCTCTATTCCGGCTTCCCTGATGTTTTGCTTATTTTGTCTCTTTGGGAAAGTTGTAAAACTATTTACCTGTTAAGAAATTAATTATAATTAATTTCTTCTTATTATTATTATTAATAATAATTAATTACAATTGTGCCAATGATAAAAATTAATCTTGGATCAACTGAGTGCAAGGTGATTCAACTTAAATATTAAATAAATGGAGTAGGGTAAGAAGGATCTTGATTTCTAAAGGACAGTTTCAGATTAATAAAGAGAAGCCAATTAGATGTAGGAAGTCAGGAACTACAAAGAGGAGCAATTCAGGTTTAAAGTTTCTTCAAGTTATTTGCGTTGAAAAATGAAAAAAAAAAAGCCCTTGCATTGTGGAAAAGGTTCAAGAGAAGTAATGACAACGTATAGAAAGGAGTTTAAAAAACGAGGATGTGAATAGTCTTGTCAGGAGCCCAGATTAATCACAGAAACTAAAATAAAAGACTTGTAAAGGAAAACAAACTGAAGCTGGTACAGGTGTAGAGCAGGACTACTACAGTGATCAAAGCGACAGAAAGCCTGCCATAGGAGATGACGTGAGAAAACAAGGCAGGTTTAGCCAAGAAAAAGAAAGACTCAGAGGGATACTTGTCTATAAATAAATGAAAATAGAATTCACCAGGGAGATGCATAAGCTATTTAGGTTATGTCAATGTTGAAATAAGAATAAATAGGGTAGGTTGAAAAAAAAAAAAAAAAAAAGGCATGAATCATCACTAAGGTTTCAGAATGAGGAGATGGGGAGGAGCCAATTACAGCATTGAGATCAATAAATTTATGCACATAAGCATACTATGTAATGACTATAGAAGCAGAAGATTGGCCTTCTTTACTTAGTGATTACATATGGCCTATATTCCCATGTTCGTGCATGGGCAAGAAATGACATTGGAGCAAGTGTAGATTGTGACTAAAATACAGCATGTGATCACGTAATTAAAGAATCAGCAGCATTTATATCAATTGATCAGTTAATTAAGTATAGCATCCTAAATTCTCCTAAATTCTTTTAAATTTTTCTTGTGCATATTTTTTTCAAAAAATGTGTATAAAAAACAAAGCACACTATCATGAACCTGTCCACAGTTATAATTTCAAAAATTAAATATCTGACAATGCTGAGTGCTTTTTAAAAGTCTGATCCACTTATTTCTTGTTCAGTTTTGTCTCACATATCCAAGGATGTAGAATCAGAATCTGAACTCCTTGAAAGCACTGCACATTCAAACTGTTGTTAAAACTGGCATAAAAATATTAACAGTAACAGCAAGTGTTTTCAGATTCTTCTCTCTATGAATTTAAGAGTGAGGTAATCTGTTTTCCACATAGCAGTTTAAAATGGCAAGAGCAGTTCTTACCTAATTCCTATTCTAATAATAATAATAAAAGCTATTAAATATATATAAGTAAATAATTTTAAAACTATTTAAAAATAATCTGACCATTGTATATGTCTAMAATGTTATTTTCTTTTAATATAAAAGTATCTTAATGTCAGTGACAAGACCCCCAGGGTTAAATCATTTGTATTGGCATCTAGGATAGTTAAATCTGGCTCTATGAAGAAGGTCTGTTGGGTTGCCTTTTGTTTTTATTTTCCTCTGGGAAGAAACATCAGACTTATACTGTAAGCCAAACGCATAATTGCCTGACTTGTCAAGCTCTGCAGCTCATGCCTAAGACAAATCTTTTCTCCTACCTCTGTTAATTTTCCCTTTCTGAAACTCTAATGCCTTCAACAARACCAAATACACAGATGAGTACTAGTGTGTTACAGCTGTTGAGCTGTCGCATAGAGGCAGTAATTGCTCACACTTTCTCTTTTTCTTTTCCTCCTTTTCTTTGTTCCTCCTCAACACTCCTACATACTTCTCCCTGACTTACCTTTCGTCTTCTCTGCTTTAAGTTACATGGCAGATTTTTCAAAAAATCACCCAGCAGAGAAAGAAATAGACAGAAAGTCTGGATAAGCAGGAGCAACTGCCAGACCTTGATGTTCTCCTGTGTATTTAGATGGCTCTCTCAAAGTATTAAGGCATTAGAAATTTACTTCTCATTTTAAGTAAATCTCACTCCCAGAATGCCATCTCTTTCTTCAGTCTTTCACCCAAATGAAGTAGCAGGATACAAAGACACATGGCCACGCATGAATACATATGCATACATGCAGATGCTGTTCAGACTATACCAAAGAATAACTTCAGAAATAATTGTATGCAGTTGAATAAGTATAAAACCTGTAAGAATTTATTACAATGTTACAGAAAACTCTACTGAAAAGATGCGCAGAATTTTATCAGTAACATATTCCATTACTTTGAGAATTTGGGTTGAAGGGAATGTTTTTTAGTGATCTACAAATTTTATTATACGGGATATAATTTCCTATACACTCCCTCTGACATTCCCAATTAACACATTCAACTTTTCCATATGAAAGAGAYCTATTGTTTCACAATGTCATCAAAGCATTTTCTAGCCATAAATTATAAATATATTAAGGATAGACTGGGAAATGCACAACTAGATGTACAGCAAATTGCTTATGGGTGAAATTCAGGTGAAATCTCTCACAGATATAGAGCGGCTATCCAAGTTGTACAAAGGACAGAGGATAAGAGATAAGAATAAGAGAGAAATTAAATCTGTCCTTGCCCATTCTCAATGTTCTAGAGTTGATATCAAAAAACACACTCTGAATCCCTATACCTTKCTCTTCAGATTTGTGATATTGTAACAACACATCCTTGGTTGGAAGGGCGTAGTAAAAGGGAAGCAATATTCAGTATTTACCTCTGTTCCTGTGATTCATCTCAGAACTCAACTTTCTTCCTTCATACTGATGTAGGGAGTTAGTGGCAAGGAGGACACAGATTTGCATTTTGATATGAGAGYGGATTTTATTCTTACAAATATGAGACGCAGAGAAAAGGATAAGAATGGATCATTGGMAAGGTAATATACTGCAGAACACTGGACTRCCCTATCACTCATATCATTCCACAATCTTTTAAATACATTACCTTACSMTTCTAATCTCATCTCACAAAATCCAGTCTCATATGATCCTCATGGAAAATGGGAAACATGGAACTAATGGGTTTTCTTTTGGTATGGCAAATAATCTCTGATGAATTGCACTAGACATAATTAAAACAACAGAAATCTTTGATGACAATGTATATTAATATCCTGTACTTCTGAAGTAATAATAGGACAGACTTGCTCCATCTWTCCTGACATGTATGGCTCTTATGATCGTTTTCCTTCCATTGCACTGTCTCCTCCCTCCTCATGATATTTGCTACGGTGCCAGTATCTCACAAATTGGCCTTGCAATACTTTTGTATGTGTGAGTCTCAGGTGCCAGGTATCTTGCAGACATGAGAAGTCTGAATAACAGAAGGTAATTATCCTTAATTTATAAACCAAGGTTAACCAAGATACACACAGCCTTGAAGACAACTGGTCTACAGGGGTTTGTAAGACCTTCCAAGATCATTAAAATCAAGATTTTAAGTGCTGCTTCTCCTCTCACAACTACAAGGCTGGACACTGAGTAGGATCTTGAATTTATATTTGTTCCTTAAAAGTCCGCAGGTCGATGAGGAAAAGTAGGTAGCCTGGATGCTCTCAGAAGCACTTTTTTTCCTCTTAGAGGAAGGGGAGGGCAATGTCTATTTCAATGCATCTTTGTTTTGCAGCAGAACAAGTGGAAAAAGATACCATACTTTCTTTTTACCCAAAACATGGGACAACCCTAAAGAGTCAATTGAGATTATGTTTAGGCTAGCGGATAAACATATCAGAAAAACACATTTTCTGATATTGAATTCAATGGGCAAAAACGTCTCRATTATAAAATTTCTTAGTGCACCTAATGAGTGCCCAACTAACCTAAAGTTATAACCAACCACCTTCTTCTTTTATCCAGTCTGTGTATTAAATTCAAACACCAGGATAAAAGGAATTACTAACTTCTGTCTGTTTCATATAGTTATGCCTTTTTTTTTTCCAGAAAAGAAAAAGGAAGAAAAGTTAGTCTTGTGATTCAAATCACAATTAAATTCACATCTCTGCCATAAATTCCACAAGGACCTCAGTGCAAACCAGTATATTTTCTTCAAACTTCAAATACTAACTTGAAATATTTAAGTTAGGACCACAGCCACCTTAAACTTCTGCTTTGATCAGTAGCAAGAGACATTGCTTTCCAGGAGACAGTTAAAATCACAGACTGGTAAAAGTGAAAATGAATCCAAGCCTGAAGCTCCTGAATACCTCAGTTTGCTTTCTGGAAAACTGCAAAAATATATTTTTCTTTGTCTCACCATTGGCACAAACAAGGTAGAGACTACAAAGCACTGAACAGGTTTATCATGCCTACAAGTAGCTTCCAATCCAATTAGATTAGCATTCCTSCTTTGCATGTGGAACTTGAAGGAAAGCTGCCAGAGAATTGCTTCATGTCAAAGACTAGAAGAATTCAAATTACCCTCATCCTCCCATTTTATAAATTGATAAAACGCATTAAAAGAAAGAAGGTTTGCTGCATATTCTTAAATATAGTCTTTCTTCTTTTTATCATTCAGCAAATCCTTGTCCTCCTTTATAAACTTAATATACATTCTATTTTTAAATAAATTCTGATCATTGCTGTAGCAGGCATCTCTATMTATTTTAATGGTGTGGGCCTATGAATAGTCTAGTACAAAAAGATCTTGATAAAGACTCTTTGGACATAGAAGAGATATAATCTCTACCTTTCTGTGCCTCTGATTTCTTCCACTAATACATCACTTGCTCACAAAATAAGTATGAAGAAAGAATGTTGAATGTGTGGATTACAGACAGCCTGTTCCTGACTGAGGTGAGGACGAGTTGCATCATCATTTCAACCTCCTTCCTTACCACCTGCAGAGTAAAAAATGAAATCCTGTCACGCATGACAAGGAAAGATTCACGCTTACCTCTATGCATGAAAGGGAGGCAAGAACAGTTGGAGGAAGAGAAGGAGAAAGAACTAAAGAAAAGAAGCTTTCTAATAAATTTTAATTTCAGCAATTATATGAACACATACAAACAAATGCTACCTCCCAGCAAGAAATAGACAGTTACAGTGTAGCAGCTAACTTATAAGCCCCAAACAGATATGTAGGTAAAATAAATTCTATCTGTTGTTAGTGCTAGTACTAAGTGCAAAGACTTATTAAATTGYCAAAGTAAAGGGAAAGACAGACCCTACCAGAAGGATTTTAGTGGTCAGGATTCTTCAGACTGAATGTGCACATTTACAGCATATTGCCCCATTGACATCTGAGTTACTTTTAGTTCCCATTAAGGTCAACAATGGGAAACTGGCATTTCTGTGTCATGCCTACCCCTAAAAAGAAGTTTCTATACATCTGATGAACACCATAGTTCAAGCGTGTTAATCTCTAATCCTTCTGTGTTATTCATGTTACTCAACATGTCTAGTTTATATATGTACCTACTTTGTTGATATCAATCCATAAGTGAGGTAAATGCCACCTACTGTAACTCAAGTGGGGTATCTTCGCTGTAAACAGGAAAGACAAACCTTACGATAGCTGCAAGTCAGCTATGACGCTGCTTAATCCATGCAGATCAGAAGGCATGGACAATTGTGCCCCGGTTAAAGCTCCAAACAAAGAAGTGCTCTGGCTTCATAGGGGTTACAGCTCATAGCCTGTCCCAGGGCACATACCCAAACCAAGATGGCCTTACATAGGCTTTAAAACAGGTTTATGTTTGTTCTTAACTGAATAGGCAATGCAGAATCCATTCTTTTTAACAAAGTCTCTTGTTAAACATGTTCGTGAATTTATTTTTGAAAACCAGCCCCATAGCCTAAATTAAAGCTCGTATAGAGGTTTTCTATCCTTAACTCTTTTTGTTGTAGTGCTAAGGTAACTATTTATGAAATGAGTGAATTGATCTGCAAGGCAATTTTCGTAACAAMATAGTTTAAATCTGTCTGGTGTACAGAGCTTAGTTGTGCTATTCCAGGTTTCAGACCAGCTATGGTAATATAGAGGAATAACTGCAGCTTTTTACAATATTGTAATCTTGTTAGAATAACGGCATTTAATTGGATCCCCAGGTTCATTTATAAATGTAATGCTGCTAAAGCCTTAGAGATTTCTACACATATTATTAACAAACCTTGAAATATATAAAAAAAWATGGTTTTCTTACAAATATTTATGGACATAAAGTATATAGTAGGTCCACACTTTAATAACTCTCAGCTTCGGAGACTGTGRTCTACTTTTGGTATCCCTTATCAAGGCCAAGTCAAGTGGTGGAAATGAAAGCTTTGGTGTTGAAGGCATGGTATTCAGCCAAGGTGGATGCTCTGCACTTGGATATAATGCCTACAGCATCGTAGAAGGATGAGGCATCTGTCTAGTTGCATAACCATAACCTTGTTTCTGGCCTTTTCTTAATGACATCTTCACAGCTGGAATGACTTAAGTGCTTTCTGTTTTGTTTTTGTTCTTCTTGTTAATGCAGCTCAGCTTGTTAATGTCTATCAAATCAATTTGTGYAGTTCTGGGGGTGCCTTCATTCTATTTCTACTATCTATATTTAAACAAAAAATAACAATAATATTGATGATTATGATAACACAGAAAAAAAAAATAAAGATCAATTAAAACTGATTGGGGAAAGTACTATAAAAACTGGTGATGTCACGAAGGGAAGGGAAGGGAAGGGAAGGGAAGGGAAGGGAAGGGAAGGGAAGGGAAGGGAAGGGAAGGGAAGGGAAGGGAAGGGAATCTTTTGACTGAAAATTAATACATGTTCTTTATAATAGACAAGCCTTTTTCTTTTGGCACCTTCTTTCATTTCTAAATCATTTGTTGTGAAATATAAGAATGCTCTCTTCATTTTTTTTTTTTAATCTGCCTTTCGATTTCTCTCCCCTACCATGTACTTACCCATTTTGCTTCATGCCTCATTAGGACGCCGATTCTAAACAGCCAGCTGGATGTGCCTGGCCTGTGTATGAGCATCCTGCACCATTGTTCTGATCGCTAGCGCTGCTCCCTCTCTCCCCTTTGAAGCCGCTCCAAAGGAACTTTATCCCTCTGTTCCAGCTGCCATTTCATTAAGCCCTTGCTTCACAGGATTTTCCACAACCATTGACACATCAGAGTAAGGATATAGCTATTAAAATAATGAAGGAGAAAAAAAAAAAGGAGGCGGGGGGAGGCAGTTCTGAAGTGATAATTGAAAAGGAGTGCAAGGTTATTTAAAAAATAAAGACCAGGTATAACATTTTTTCACAAATTCTTTCTTTCTCCTTTTCTTTCTCCTTCATTCCTGTTATCCTCCTTTCCTCCTTCCTTTCTTCTTTCCTCTCATCATGCAATTCATTTCCACATATTTTTGGCACTTACACACACACACACACACACACATGTGACACACAACAGTCACATTTTCCACTTTATGATTGTCCTTCCATCCCTTTCCATACATGAGAAAATTCTATCAGCAGAATTTTGTTCTATTTTGTTTTATTTTTAACTCTTAGGAGGCTGGATATTCCAGAATTACAGGTTGAAGTCCAATTGAGCCTTTTGATTAGGAACTCAAAAGCCTTCAGGGATAGTGATAGCAAAATCACTCAATTCCTTTCTTTGCTCAAAGGGAGAAAAGACCCCTCACAACATTCTGGTAAAAGATCAGAACTGTTTACCAGAGTTTAATGGTGTTGGGATATATTTTAAAAGATGTACAGCTGCACTCAGCATTTGGGAAGGCTTAGACTGTACATCCAGGTCCATACGTGCATTGAACCTGAGTTTCAATTACTTGAATCAGGACAATGAGGAGATGTCCTAAGAGACTGAAATGAATTCATAGTCCAGCAGACTGGCCATTGGACTAGATTTCAGCTGATCTGTGTCCTTCCTCAGAAAAATCACTGCTTAGCCTACTCATTGCTTATCCCAGATAGCTGGGTATTGTATGGGCAGCTCTATTTAAAACCCTATATTGAAAAAGGGAATTATTTTCCTTTTTTAATGTACAGAGAATAAAATAAAGGGGAAGAGAAGCCTGTAAGTCATAGGGAAATGTGAGCAGCAGCTACTCTGCAGCACTGTCAAGTAAGAGAACATCTCCAACCCTCTCCTTGGGAAATATTCTCCATTACCTGTGAGGGTTAGTGGTGGTTAAATCACACTAGCTGGTGCTACTAAGAATACATCTGATTCTCAGCTTTTCTCAGAAGACAGAACCTTTTCCTATTATATTCAGGTCTAAACCCTAGGCTGACATATTATTGCAGTGTGCTTTCATCACTCTAAAGGAAATCTGAATCTACAACCAGAACCACCCATTTAGTCTCCTCTGGAACAAGTTAGGCCTTAAGATCTTACCTGATTCATCAGGCTCAGACATGGCTGAATTAGGCCCGCGTGTTTTTTAGGAAGACATCTCACTCCAATTATAGTGAAGCCATTATCAGGTTGTTCTGCAGAGGTTATGCTTARAAATCACCTGAAAAATGCAAATAGGAGGAAATGTTGTCAGGAATATTTTACAATCACATTTTCCTTTCTCCATTACAGTATCTAAGTGCCTCATATGCGGTGAAGGCCACATCTTACAAGGTTAGCAAATAAGAAGTTAGGTAAGAAAAAACTCACACTGAAAAGCATACCGATCTCTCCCATACTCCATAATAATCCTGATAATTTCTTTAGAACAATCTCCTGAATAAAATCCAATTCAGCCTCAGTTACTGTTTCATGACTGGGCCCAGAGACCAGAATTCCTTGCCCACTTCGGGTATGTGTCAGTTCCACAATTCCTCCCTGGCCATTAGAAAATACAGGTACCTCTGGAATGCAAACTGAGTCCACATAAAATCTGAGTGGAGTGTGGAAAATACCTCCCTCCACCCACTGTCTGGAAAAGGGAGGCAACACTGACTGGTTCCTAGCTCAGGCACCTCTGTTTTAATTGCCTAAAGTTAGCCAGGAGAAATCTAGGCCAAAGTAGATCCTGCAAGGTGACACAACACGTTTATAGGAAGAGCTGGGATTCAGATCACAGGGGTGCTAATCCCATGAAAACACTATTACAACAAGACAGTCCTTCCTCCAAGTAATTAATTATCATTTTGAAGGCTGCTCAGCTGAGGTAGCTGCTATCTCTCTTGTGTAATTATATTAATATTATCCATAAAAATATTACTATAAGTCACGGCTATGACTTAACTACTTTCTGAGCTTTTTTTTTTAATTGTTTAAACTTAAGTTTCTTTAGATATTTTATTCCTATGTGCATATATGTGTGTATAATTTATGATTGAATATATATTTTGTGTATTTCCACACATGTATGAAGTTTCTATTCAGTATGCACTATTGACACTATAGAAATTATTTTGTTTTTTTTTTTGATTTTGGAGATCTAATTTTGATCCAGTAACAGTGAAAACTTTTTACTTTGTATTTTTTCTCTTTCTTTTCCTTTTTTCTCTCCTTTTNTTTCCTTTTTTCTCTCCTTTTTCCCCCCCCTTTTTTTTTTTCTTTTTTTTTTTTTTTTTTTAACAGCAGACACATCTGCCCTATGGATGAATTTATTTCCTCAATCTCATGGTGCAATATTGCATTTCAGTTGTCACTTTTGATTTATCGTTACTTTAAACATTAAATCTTCCTTTGCATTTTTATTGGTTTCATTAAAAACATTCTGCTCGTCTTTTCATTTACAACCTATATCTAGGAAAAAAAAAAAAGAACAAAAAACCATCCCAGCTTCTGCCTCTCTGCTTTCCCCTCCTCTGTCATATGCAGGATGTTCCCTTTCAATTTCACCATTTTCCAGGTGATAAAGCCAAAGCAACCCACTAGCCACATGCGAACAAAATAAATATATTTGAAACTTAGATCTTTTGTTACAAACAGAGTTTGTAAAAACATTTATTAAATCTAATAACTTTTGTGTTTAATGAGGCACAGAGCATATGTCAGAAGTATGGTGTCCAAAAGGCAGAAGCACTGAATAGTTTATCTGGCAAATGTGTTACACAAGGTTTGACCCTTAAATTGAGCACTGGGAGAGATAAATAGGGTAATCAAAAGCACTCCCTTACAGTCACATGAACTTGGAGCCATCTGGTCAAGACAAAAATAAATCAGTAATGCAACTGGAAATTATCTGTAAAGACCTTTGGGGATTGGTTAAAGCATTACTACAGTCTCTTTTATAACCAGAGAATAGAAAGAAAAAAAAAAAAGAAAAAAAAAGAAAAGAAAATGCTTATGAAGATGATGAAAGTGACTCTAGCACACAGAAAAGACAAAACATCCTTATGTGATCGTGTTTTTCTGCCCTCCTCCCCAGCACTTAAGCTAGAAAGAAAGGTTTTGATCTCACAAAATTATCCAGAATTTTAGGAGAATAAAGTTATTTTTATTCTCTATTTTTACTTGTTTTTGTTAGTTTCAAAGATAAATGCAAGGAGGAGAACATTTTTCAGCATGGAGAAATCAATGTTTTAAAAAAAATAGTGATCATTTTACTGCATTTTTTTCACTGAAGTGTTCTAATTTGGTGGAAAAAAAAAATTCCTTGGGATCTTCCTAGTTGTTTATTAAAAATATATGTATCTAATATAAGTCTTCACCTTTTATATACCAAATTCCTTGAAGAATTAAACTTYGTAAATGTTACTGTTTGCACTGAGGATAGAGAAAGTTCAAACACAGTTTTTTTCTCTCATTTACTGGAACAAAGACTTCTCTGCTGGTTCTAAATCCAAAGTATCCTTTAGAAATGGATTTATTCTCATCCATATTGCTTCTTCATCTTTCCCATTTGTACTGAGAAATATCCTCTGCCCCACAAAAGGAGCAGCAAACGTACAGAAAATCTTTATTCAGATTAGAATGGGCATGTGGACAACCCTGAGGCCTCTCTCTTCTCTTTTTGCAAGAAAACACTAAAGACAAGACAGCAGAGGCCTCGGGTCAGTATGAATGTTTGCATAAATGAAGTGAAAGGTTTCTTGAAAATCCCTGAAGTCACACCTCCACTAACTTATAAATAAGGGTATTTTAATAATAATTATACCATCAGGAGACATAATTCTAGTTACCATCACTAGGGAGCTTCAGAGGGATCAGCAGTTATGGACCTGATGTCAGGTTCTAAACTTCTGAGAATTTGCAYCAGTTAGGACTTCAGCAGGACTGTGCTTCTGGAGAATAAATATCCTCAGGCTGACAGGCTAAGACAATGTCAATCAGAGCTTCAGTCTGTAGAAGAATTATTTCTGAAAATATGTGCCTGTGTCAGCCTCAGTCTAGGTAGCTTCATATTTGGGTAACAGCAGACTGGACTTCACTTTCATAAAATAAACTGAACTCCTTGCTTCAGTTATGCTATTAGACCATGCAAGCAAATCTGTTTAAAGATATTGTAGATACATTGGCTGTGGTCACTGAAGCATAGGTACCTTCAAGGCCGAATAGGGTCTGGTTTTCCATTTCTAACTATTATTTGAACCTGCTTGCTGGCCTAATGTTAGGAAGCCAACCTCCCCTATCACTTATTGCACCACCTCAATATATATAATTCAATTTCCTTTGTCAGGAAGTGTCTCAGACTCTGCCTCTTCATAGGCTCTTGCATAATATTGTTTATTCTGGACTTTTTTAGATATCGCAATTTTAGAAATAAAGTGATGAAAAAAAGTAAAAAAGAAAATATTACAATAAGGAGAATCATATTTCCTTCCTTCATGTATAATGAACACAAGATTCTACTGGGGATTTTCTTTCCATTGCTCTGCAATACTTTATTCTTCTGAATAAGCCTATTATATGAGGATTGAAACATTAGGATTAATTACACCAAATGCTAGTGTAAAACCTAATGAAAAACATACATCTCTCGCACAGCCTGAATTCCCTGGAGAAATCTTGAAAGTATTGACTTTGACAGCTTTTGCTCTGTGTGACTGACTGCATCAGTATCATAAAATACTTTAACGAGTATAATCTTCCATACATATGCATGTGTGCATGTGTGCAGGTCTGTATGCTCACATATGTGCATTTGCAGTTAAGACAAAAGTATTTGCTGAATCTGAAGGAGAACTTATAATTCCAAAGAGTTTAGTACTTTCCCTGTGATGCTTTCATCTTGGTTATCTCTGGATTTTCCCCCTCCTCCCATCCCCTCTTCCTTTTTTTGCAATAAAGCCTGCATTTGATCTCTGTGTAAATAAACCAGGCATCGGGAAGTAACTAATGGATCCATCATGGGAGCTTGAAAATATAGTTGAAAAAATTGCTTACACTGTTCATTCACCTGGAGAGTCTATACATTGTGTTGCTGAAGGTTATGGAAATTTAGCTGGTGACAGATAAAACCTCACAGATTGTAGCAGAAGATTTTCAAAGACACAAAGGCAAGGCAGGTGCCCTATTCTCCTTGACTGTCAATGGGAGTTGAGTGCCTAATTTCCATTTGTGCCTTTGAAACTAGCTCCATAGATTTAAGGCCTGAAGGAACTATTGCATTCAGCTTGCCTGATTTGCTATGTAAAACAAGACAGAGGATTTCACCTACTAATGCTATGTGAGGCAAATTGTTTTAGAACTGGAATGCTGCTTAGATTTCACACACCACTCTTTAATTAGTAAACAAATATGATAAATATATCTTTCATCACCCTTTTTCCTCCCTTTCAGCCCAAGCCCTGGCCCAAAATGGTGAAATCTTTTGCACTATTAGGGGGAGTCCCTCTCACTGACCAGGTCACAGTATCTGACAGTAAAATATTTCCATTTTTTTCACCTCACCTCATTTTGAATGAGTGACTTAGAGGTAAAAGGATCCATATACTATTATCAATGAGCTGCATCATTCAGACTTTATGTTTTTCCTTAATTCTATCAATATCATATTCCAAATGGATCAAGTGGCATGAGGCAATAACAGAAATAATGCTGAATGTACATTACAAAGAATTGTAAGACAATATACTTTCTAGTTTGAAAGTCAAAGTTCCAGAGAACAATAGAGAGGATAAAATAAGTACTTTGAAAAGTTGAGTTCATTCTGAATAAACAATAAATACAATGCAAAATAGCCCTCCATCTACAGTTTCACACCTCTGTTATCATCATGGTATAGAAGTGCCTATATACTTGGAAAATTTTCCTTTCTGACTGATCAGCTGATTGATGTACCCATCTAACTATTTATCTAGCATGGCACTGTGGCTGGTGTCACTATGTATACACATTATTGTTTATTTTTCATTTTAAAATATATTTCTGTGTACCAGAATCTCTCTGTTTTATTTTTGTATATGCAAAGGCATTTTTCTCCTGCCTCATTAGAGAATAATTTCTGGAAAGGTACCATTTTTAAGGCAAAGAGTAATACTCTGGAGTCTAAAAATGGGGAAGAGAAAAACAAGTTGATTTATGTTAAGGGATACAGGACTTGAAAATGTACCCTAGGGTGAAATAAATATTACAATACACAATAATATTCTTGCTTTGCCTTATTCCTGCTTTGCCTAGGTGTGCATTACAGTAATAATATGAATATCTCTATATCGTTCTTTAGTCCTTGGAGAATCCTGGCAGGGATGCATTCCCATAGGCCTTGAAATGTTCAAAATGGAACAATCTCTATCCTGGAGATAGGTGGAAAAGAAAACAAATTATCATGAGCAGGTTATGGTCACTCTGCAAAGAAAATGGTAGACCTCAGAGGGCACTGCAGATATTTTTAACTTCAGTCATATTGATTAGATTACGTATAGTATTTACTCCCCCAGGTTTTTCCTCAGACCATCAAGCATATGCAAAGGACACATGAATAAAGTCCAGAAAGGCAGAGGGCTGGCCAAGCATCAGGCTAGCTGTTGACACAGTTGTCTTGTCTAATAATAGGCAATGAATTTTGCAAGTGATTGTGTGGGGCTGGGGGATGGTAAAAGGAAGAGAAAAGAGGGAGCTACGTTATGCAAAGGAAGGACTTTCATGGGAGTAATATGTCTTACAATCTAATTGCTTTGTGTTTTATAGAACTTGATCATTAGGGTATCCTGCTTATGGTACCGCAGAGATGTAATGGTGAAATAAAGCAAGAGGCTATTAAACAGAAAGTTTAAATATAGCTACAGGGACAGATAYTTCATGACAACTTGACAGATGTCTTGGAGTGATCACTGGTTCCTTCATCACTAATTACAAAATCATTTGTCTTAAGGAAAGGACAAAAGAGAAGTAATTATGAAAAACATGATTCTTAGGGGATAAAAAAGATAACATCAGTTTAAAACATTGAAACGATCATAACCATTTAGAATCATTATTAGTTTGCTTGAGCCAATGACAGCTTGGTTTTCGAAGCCAGTGGGAACAGAGCTTCCTATGCCRAAGAGAAGAAAACATTCAATTTCTTGCTATGCTAAACTTATCCTCAGACTCCAGAGATTTCTTTGATGAACAGTTCATTAAAATTTCCGACCGCAGATGAATTTGAGCTAAAATACACAAATGTTTTAATTATACATTCCTTTTTAATTACACTAATGACTTGTAATGTGTTTATGTTGGTTTAGAGTTTAATTTCTTCTCTTAGATTAGGTGGTTGACTTAAGGATTGTGCTTTTCAGTAAAATATCGTGATTCATCAATGTTTGATCATGAGTTAATCCAAAAATATTAAAGCGTTGCAACCCTTGGAGGAATAGTAATGCACACACATATACAAGCACAATTGCATTTCCCTTTCTTGTGCTGAGGGGCAGTTAAGCCTTTGCAACAGTGAACATGGAGATGAGAGTGTCAGGAGGCAGAAGCTACCTGCGGCAAACCTCAAGAGTCCTGCTGCTGATTATAGATGGGACATGCACAGGGATGCAGAAAAGCAGTATCTGTATGAATCAACCATATTAGTATTCAGAAGAGAACTCACGTGGGTGGGAAAAAGCTACCCCTTTACACTGTTTCGGGGAACTGCTGTTAATCACAGTCAGTCTCTGTATTGCATATAGAGCAAAAGAATGACCTATACCTATGAATTCAGGCACTTGTTTGGAAAGGTAGTATAACTAAAGCTAAGTTTGTTAGGTAAACATAACATAAGCTTAGAGATTTATTAGGTACTTCAAAGTTAGGAATCTAATCTAACCCTTTGTGGAGTTTTTTTTTTTTTTTTTTTCAAGTTATTGGGAGTAGATGTCATCTCCAGTGATTTACAGCTATTTTACATGTCTGTACAGGATGGAATTGATCCCCTTTGGACATGTCTTTTTGTCTCTTGTGATTACAAAATGTGACTAAACTACTGTTTTAGAGTACGTGCTGCACACATGGCCAGCTAAAGTTAGGTAATGCAAATCCTAGCTTTAGCTAGATTTGATGAATATCTAGCATAAGATGATCCAAAATTGGAACCTAATTTAAGACACCAAAGAATATGTATGAAAGATAGTATGCCTGAGTTACAGCTCAACTGTATGTAGTTCAAGTGAAGAATAGCAAGGCTGGATCCTTACAAGCCAGAACTAATAAGGTGTCCAAGGGTACGGATTGACAGTACAGATTGACATTGCAGTCTTAGAATAAAGTATTTTACATTTTTAAAGATCATCACATCAGCTACCTGTTTCTCACTATGAGATCAAAGTACATTTCTCCATTACTTTGCTATTACACATTTCTACCATATCCTGCCTACCTCTAGTCCATGTCAGTCTATATCTTATCAGTCTACGAAATTTTGTGAGGTCTGGCAATCAAGAAAATGTCCAATGACATGAAACAATGTTATTTGCCAAACAAAGTGTAGAGCAGGAAACCCAGGGAAATTGCTGCCTGTCATTATGGTCAAGTGTCTGATATAGGTCTGATGTGAACTGTGATGGATATAAGACATATGGACAAGTTCATTGTAATATATGCCCTCCTAGACAAAAAGAAAATATACATAGTTGTCTAGTTCTGTTTGGCTGAATTTGCTGGAAATTTGGACCATGTTTTGCTTCACTAATACCTTGAATCCACTCTTGAAATTATTTCAGAAAGGGAATAAGGCTCTTGGTTCTACAGCAATGAAAAACATGGGCATTTAGGTAGGTATCCACATAAAACAATGTGTCCACAAATGCAGGCAGCAGTTGTGCCCACTGTCTCAGCAAGCTTTCACTATCTCAGACATCACAGCATCCTCATATAAAGCAATGATAAAAGGAGTTCAGAATCTCTGCTAACTGCTAGCTAGTAGGTAAATAGTTGGTGTGCTTGTACAAGATCTGCCTAGCACTTGGAGGTGCAGGAGCGCAGATCCTACTGGAGAATATCATTTTCTTCTTTCAGCATAATAGGATGAGGGACTGTTAATTACAGAAAAATCTCATGGTTGAATTAGTAATATCAGATGCTCACACTGAGACAGCATGTAGTTGAAGAAGATGAGCTGTGTTGTTTCTACGGGTGGGCTTCTTTTGACTAAATGTAGATATTGCAGAAGTTCTATATAAACTGATCACCATGGACTCCATTGATTGTAGGAGCAATGAGACAGTATTAAGAAACAATTAATTCCTTTATCTCAGAACAKACACCTAAATAATAGGATCAAAAAAAAAAGTCCCCTCGAAAAGACTTTTATCCTTCTCTTAGCTCCAGAATCAGCTAGATCATGCCTACCCTGAAGACAACTAAATGCGCTGGAGAAGAAAGCCACTCATGTCTGCATTACAGCCAGACAATAAAACAAAAAGGTATCTCTATTCATTTGTTCAGTAATCATCTTTGACAATTAGAATGATGCATTAAGCAGAGTGCTTCAGGCTTCAGAGATGTACAGGTAGAGAGTTTGTGCTGTTCTATTGATCTTGTACAACTTCACATTTCATAAACAGTCTGATTAGGGTGGAGGGAATAAAAGCCAAACTTAGTAGATATTAGTGAGTCTAGTTAGTAGTGGTAGCTGTTGTAAACAACTTCTGTAAAATTTACTTGCTTTTTATATCTATGTTTTCCTCTCCTTTTCCTCTCCTAACTTGGTTATTGGGTTACTTTTTCTGGAAGAAAGTAAAAGAGGACTCTGGCACGTATATGAAGCATAGCATTCTAATCCCCACCGCCACCTTTTCATGAAGCTACAGTAAGATAAATAGAGTAATATCCATATTTTACAGTCTATAAAATCCAGATCCTCTTTAAAAAATACCTTATGCGTAATGCATACACTTGCTAGCTTATTTATCAACATACGCTTAAGTAAAATGTATATAGACAGGACATTTTGTTTTAGGGCTAAACCAATATTTACTTSTGGAAAGCACTCAAGTGTATGTCTGCAGAATGAAGGAGAGCATGAACGCATTTAGCTAGGAAACAGTGGGCAATAGAAAAGTGTGTATATATATATATGTATGTATATGTATATAAAGCTTGTAGTTTTCACCACATCTCACTGGAAGGAATAAAGGTTTTGCTGTGGCCAGAGATGGATCTGCCAAGTTGCAGGAGTACATCTGTCAAGGGTCTAAGAAAAACAATAATCTCCACTATTTTAAAAAGACTATTTCACAATAATACTTCTTTTCTTCTGTTGTGATGTCTTGTGATGGTTGACGTATTTTGGGTCGGTAATTGACCAGAACTAAACAGAGTCCCAGAACTGTATTCAAACTGAGAGTTAAGACGGTATAAATATTATGGCTTTCCTTTGTAAATATTTTTGAATACTCTAGGGTTCTTTAGAAGCTATTGGCCCTTTCAGGTCTGCTGAAGAGTTCAACCAGATCTCAACTCACTTACATGAAAAAATACAAAAGCAAATATCTGAACTGCTTTGACTCTTCTGTGCCTGCTCTATACAAGACATATTTTAAAGATAATATGATAATTGAAAGATGAGAATTGAGTATGAGAAGCTTAAGATGAAGTCTGCACCTAAACACATAAAGGGAGTCAGACAGATATATGGCTTTGAAGTATGTGCTCTGAGTCAGAAAGAACCAAAGTTGAAAAAGGAAACCTGAATTTAACAAATAGAAGATTTTGATTATATTTATATATTATAATCTTTACAGTTAATAAACTCTTTATTTTTGATATATTTTTGATGCCTTCTTTCTCATGCCTATTGTTTGAAATATAAGACCTGTAGTTGCAGAAAAATGGTCATGACCATGGTCTTTGTTCTTCCTGGTTTTCAGATGACATACTGACTATATTAGCTTTTAAGTTGCTAAGATCACTTTATGTGGCTCATCTCCGCTAGTTTTATGAAAATTGTGGAGAAAAGCTTAGAGTTTCTAGAAGAGTCAAGCACTGGAATGGCTTCTGCACAATTCCTGTGACTCATTTATTAATAGGACTGTCCTGTTTTGTTCATTATGAGAGCTACAAGAATCAAGTCCAGGGAACTGGCAGATCAAAAAATAAACAAATAAGCAATAGTTGCACAGCTTCTCAAATGAAAGTGAAATGGCTCTCTTTGGGAGCAAGTCCAGGGTTTCCCTTATTTTCCACAGATTCCCCTCCTCTTCATTTGCCCTTTCACTGTTTCTGCTTAATGTCCCGACTGTCTGGATAAAAAGACTGAGGCATTGAGCTGGAAGTTGTCCACTGTACAGAGGACATTGATTTAGAGACTTTAGGATTTAAAGAGCTTTTTGTGAATTGGCAACTACATGCATGCAATTTTGAAGGATTCTGGAAGTAGGTGGTATATGCAAGTGATTTGTAAATTGGACTCTTAATCTCTAAGTTGATTGTACTAAAGACCAGATTAGGCTGATTGTGATTTTGAATTAGTCTTGTTATGTGATTATAGCAGAGCTTAAGGATTCACACTAAAATAGCTCCTGCTTAGAAAGGATTCTATATCATGCCAGGAACAATAGAACCTTTCAACTAGTTCAAATTTGGGTTTATTCTATATCCCTACATTCTCATCATCAGTGCTATAAATTCTTGTTTGAGCCTATATATGCTATTTAGCCACTAATGTTTGGACTTTCAGCTGCACTGAACGCTTCTACAAACAGCTCCTTATCATTCACATCCCACTACATCATGCAAATTGCTTGGCTCTCAGGATGTTCTACATTTGTCACCATGGCATACTAGAAAGACAGACAATGAAGTGATGAAAACCTTTAATTCAGCTTCCCAAACTGTACCTAAAATTAAAGCAGAAAAATGGAGAAGTCTAAAGAATGGGGAAAGTGAACAGGGGGARGAGCTTATCTAAATTCAGGATATTTCCTTGCAATTTGTTAGCATTGAGACATCTATGGTAACAGAGAAAAAGAAAATCACATAAAAAAAAAACTGTCTTGCAAATTAAAACACCTCTAAAGAGTAGTAACTAGGTAAGGTATTTAACAAACTTTAAATAAATTGCAAAATATATATTTCTCAGGAAAACMTAACAAAACAAAACTACACCTTGAAGAACTTGGAGGTTTCAAATGTGCTTTCTGAAAATCAGACACTAGGCGCAGGTTTGGGAGTTTCAAAGAGGTCTCTGGGTAATTGTTTGCACTTACACCAAACCCTGCTTCACAGATCCTTGCGTTCATCGGTGTTGGTGCCCAGAGTGCATTCCCCTCTGCTTTTAGTTTGGCTGCTAACTCAGCTAACTCATGGCTTGGTCTCTGATATGGCACAGGTGAACAATCTTGGTTCAGATTGATATGAAGAAAGAGCAGGCCTGAAGGCTCAGTGAGGGGATCTCTGACMTGGGGAGTACTTTAAACTGGAGTTCTTGCTCTTGGACCAATTTTGAGCACTGTGATGCAGCCAGGCATGCTTTTACCTAGTTGTATAACCCATTAATACAGGCCGTTGCCAGAGAAATGGGCTAACTAGAAGCTCATGAAGTTCAATTTAAATGTCCTGTATCTGGGATGGAATACCCCTGTGCAACACTGGATGTTGACTAGTTAGAAAGCAGCTTTGAAGAAAAGGACCTGGGGGATCCTGGTGGGCAACAAATTGGATATAAGCCATTAGAAGGCCCTTGCAAATATGAAATAAACTGCAGATTATGCAGACTTCATAAAACAAGAGTGAAGCTTGTTAATGTTCAAGGGAACTTATACCTTCTCCGTTTGGCACCTGAGAGACCTCACTCATGGTACTGGTCACCTGCCTGTGAAGGACACTGACATAGTGGAGTTGAGCTCTTTTAGCAGGAACCCTCCAAATTGGATTGTGGGATTCTAAGATTAAAGAAGTTAATATCCAGTAAAAGTAATAAATTTATCAATATTAACTGTCTTAGAACTGTGCTAGTTGAAGTCACAGTCAGTTTTGTCTACAGGATACGAAGCAACCCCATGAACTGTTATCTGGCTGAACATCCCTTTAAGTGGCCTCGAGTGAATTAACTTAGTTTCTTCCATGAACAGAGCTGATTGAAGTCCATGCATGATACAGAGCAGGGCATTTACAAAAGTGTTTAAACTATTTCCTTCAAGTTCATGTGTAAGTTAATTCTGATTAACACTCTCAAACCTTTCCTGATTAACTAAAGAACTCTCCTGGGACAGGAAAGATGCACACTTGAACCCTGTACTTCTGCTTGAGAGAGTGCTGTAATTACTGGCCTCCTCTGCTACTCATGCCAAGGAACGTGAATGATTTTGGCTGTTATGCTCAAGGTTAAAATCACACAGGCTTAGAACATAGAAACTTGGCCTATCTGGAAGTGAGAAACTATATGCCTTCCTCTTTTGTATAATGGAGCTTTTCCATAAGATGCTTTTGAAACTTTCAAAATTCAAGCTGAGTGAATTTGTGTGTCTTCTTGTTTAGATGACTAAAAGGTAAGTATCCCACACTGCGATCTCAGACTTCAGCAGTGAATCTGATATTTGGAATAACTTCTGCTTTAGGTAGCACAGCTAATCTACGATAGAATGCAACTAAGTATTTTGACCCAAAGTTTAAAATCTGAAACAGAGTATTTTATTTTCTCCTTAAAAGTAGGACAAATACTCCAAAGCTCTACTTAAAAATGGAGAAATTTGGTTCGTTATTTTCAAAAGCAAGCTTAGGAAAGTTGGTATTGTCTGCAGTAAGAAGCTACTTCTACTGTTCCTTCTCCATTTTAAAGAGCGTGGCCTTCTGCTGTTTGTGTGTTGGGTGTAAATTAGCTGCCAGCTGGATTCAGGGAGAGCATCTTCCTTACTGCAATATTGCCCAATTAGATGACATACTGCAAATGCAATTAAAAAGTCAACACTTGCCACAGCACAATATGAAAGATATGGCATAGAAAAATAAAGCAGTACATCAGATACTATGGTTTAGTGACTGTAACTGATGGCATTTTAATGACTCTTATATTGTGGTTTTAAACCTTCACAGGAAATATCTAGTATAGCTAGCTGAAATTAGCAGTCATTGTTCCACATATATTATATTATTCTGATTTATTTATTTAGGTATATATTCATTGTTCAGAGTTGGACTTGGAACTAGCACACAAAACTTCACAATGTCTTGCAGGATGATGTTTTGGGGAAAAACAATAATAAATTAATATCAGCTGAACTCTCTAGTTCAGATATTCAGCTGTTTTATTTTGCTTTTGATCCTAGATTCATAAACTATTGTTAGGATGAGTTGCAGGAGAAATAGAATAAAATACAAAATAAAAAATCAAAACTTCAGTCTGGTATTGAAAGTGGTTTATATGGAGATACAAGTATTCTCCCATAAGCACAAATGTTAACAAACCTAACTGTGGGGTAGTTCCGCACCTTTCTGTGGGGAAGTTTAAATTTTGATAAAATTAAAGGGATTTAATTTAATTGCATCATCTATAGAAGGTTGTACGCTATTGCCTTTTTTTGGGGGGGGTGGGCTCTTGTTAAGTGAATGATCACAGAATGATTTTGTTTGTTTGTTTGTTTGTTTTTGGAGTTCCTATGATTCTAAGTTATTATGTGACAAGGGAAAATCTGAAATTCTGTAAAGACTATTTCACTCCTCCATAAATAAGGCCTTCTGTAAATAGGTCTATCTAATCTTGCAAGTTTCAGGATAGCTCCCATTGTCTTCTTTTCCCAGCTACAATTCATTACAAAATATGGCAACTACCAAGCCTCATTTTTCATTATTTATTATGTTCAAATCCAGTGGTGGATTCTATACACAATTTCAGGCATCCAGCCACAGAGATTTATGAGGCAGTACATCCCTATTTATGGGTGGAGTTTGGCTCAGAAGGTATTCAGGATAATGAATGAGTTGCTATGTTTGGTATCAACCAGATATTGGGACAATTCTACAGAAAATGAAGAAAAAAATCACAGCTGCTCAATGATAAAATATAGGACCAAATCCTAAAGACTTTAGGATTTTTAGATTAGACTATTTGATTTTTCATTTTTCTTCAGATACAAACCTCAGGCAACACTGGGCTTTTCTGCTTCCTTGTTTGCTTTTCAGCATGAATGAAAAGTGAACTACAACTCTGTCTTCATGTGGTATACTTCCTGATCAAATGGTGCTGTCCGGTATCATACTGGGAGTCAAACTTTCTGGATAATACCCATATCTGCATGACTGGCTAGTGAAATGTCTCAGGACCTCTTTTTTCTCAAATAAAGCAGATTCTTATTGAATATCTAACATAAGACTACTTGTTAGGCTGATTAGTCACAATTAGRAAATAATAAAAAAGAAATCAGATGAACATACTGTTATCAACTGATAGGCAATGTCCAGCTGTCAAGCAGTTATTCTGTGTTGCCCCCCAAAGTAGCTGCATTTCATATTAACTTCTTCAAGTCTACTCTACCTACTGTCTTCTACTTCTGTCTTTGACATCTTTTGGATGCATCATGTGGGTATGATGTCCCCTTTAAGACTTTTGCAAACTTGGATTTCCATCTGTGACAGATGTGTTATAGGGAATGACAGCATATAGCTAAAATCTAAGGAAATAGGGACTAAAACAATTTGTAATAAATGCATTAAAATTGCTGACTCCCATCTTAAAAAGAAGTATCAACCTGTCAAGACCTCCTCCCAGAAATGCTTCCAGCRAGAAGTGAAGTAGCAACTAGAATTGTGACTGGAATGGCAAAATAATACAATAAATTACTTCTTATAAGGAATGTTGGTGACTGTTTTTTAGCAGAGTCCAAGACTAGTGATTTTGGTCCTCCAGTCAAGAAAGAGCTCTGACTTTAGATCAGCATTATAAATATCCCGTGGTCATTGCCTTTAATCATTCCAGGGCCACATTTTAATGGGTGCCAGTAGAAGAATCTCTCATAGCCTCACAACACTTGAATTRCTCCTGAGTTAATTGCTTCCATTATCTGGGAATATTAACCCTATATGTGCAGTCCCTGACTGAAGGGGTAAGTTTTCCTTATGAAGATTTCCTGGATCTGCAGAGGTTGACTCATCTTCTCAGTGAAAAGAGCCTCATTTGAATGTGGTACCTACTAGGAAACTCGCAGTGGCCCTTGGTGTGGCCAAGAACTGACCACATTTTTCCATCAGTCAATTGGGTTCCAAGAGCAAAAATCTTTCAGGAGGCGGAAAGAAGTAAAAAAAAACGGGCATTGACAGGCAGTGCTTTAACTTCTAAGTGCTATTCACTTGATAAATTTAACCCTGACCTCTCTCCTCTGTTCAAAAAGGAAGGACATGCTAATTTAGGACTTTGGTTTACCTGCCAAAAAAATAGTGTCAATAAACCTCCTTCCCTTCAGTTCCCTTCCCAGCAGACAGAGAGACTTGCAAAGACTTTAAGTGAATTCAGCATCAAATTTCTATTGATTCATAAAGAAGCCCCACACTCAAAACTTTTTACTTCTGGACACAACRTCGTTTTTAGAAGTCTTTAGTGAGCTTTGAAAATCAGAGTAATTAATTAAATTTGCTTACAGGTCCACATAGTAGTCAGAGGGATAAGGCAGACTGCAGGAGCAAGTGTGTCAATATCAAGGTAGAAAATCAAGGTAGAGCTTCTAGATTAACCACTTCCCTCCCTAAAAATTAGTGAAATCCAAGAGAGTYGGCAGGGAGAAAGAGGGAAGATAAATCACCGGACTATAGACCTTATGAAATGCAAACACGTTCCATRCTTCTGTTTCTTAATAAAATACTCACCAGTCCCCAAGAGACATTGGTAGGGAGCTGAGGGAGAGAGACATTTTTAATGGGTTCATTTCTTTTATGAATGGAACAATTTCTCCTTTCTTCCTATTTTCTCTCTTTCTGATAGAACCCTTGGCTTCCTGAGATGTGAAATAGGTGAAAGAAAATACAGTTTGGGACCATTAATTATGCTTTCTTATTGAGTATATAAATTTGGTGTCAAGCAGACCAGGCTGAATAGTATATATTTATTTCAAAAATATCATCTCTGTGAGGCATTGCTGCATCATCCTATTGATTTAGGTATTTTTGTTATTGTGCTTGATGCTTTTATGAAAGGCAGGCTATTAACAAACTAAATTGAAAAACTAGTGAGTCAGACTTTTCTCGGATGATCCTGAGTGCTACTTGCATGCAGCTTTAAATTGGAAAATACTGTAAAAGACTTGTTTTTTTTAATAGGGCAGTCTCTTCTTTGCAATCCATAAACCTTATTTGTTGTAAAAAAMCAACAACAACAACAAMAAAAAACAAGATAGAATTCTCATGSTCCACTGCCAGTTGCCTATTTTCCTCTCCTATCTATAAAAATGTTAATCTTTTCATTTCAAAGGGTCACTATTTTTGACCTTGTTGGACACTTGTATTAAAATCCCTTGTAAAACAACATCTTCTTAAAAGAGCAACACAGAATATTTTGTGCTCATGCAAACAGCARCCAAGAAGAGGCTGTTTGCTGCATTCCTGTTGAAGGCAAAAACTGCAGTTAAGGCTGGGTGGACTGGGGTCAAAGGAACCAAAGAAATGAGACTCACTCTTTTTGGTGCTGCCTGGGGCTCTCCTCCTCCTATCTACCTCATTTCTCTCCCTTTCACTACTTATAGGTTTCTTTCTGAGTTTCATGGTCAAAGAGAGGCAAAAATCTAAATGGAGAATTAATCAAAACACTAAAATTCCATGTGGTTTCATTGTGAAACCATAAATCACCTCATGGAATTAGGTCATCTGAAAGGCTTGGGAACCTCAGTAAATATTGAAGGTCCTGAACTTGTCGCTCTTACTTGTGTGACAAAGACAAATTGGTCAACACTGTAGCTAGTATTGGCTCCATCAATCCGTTAACACCAGTCATGAGAGATGAGGAGTGGTCCTCAGTTTTGGAATATGGTTCTGCCTCAGTAAATCAAGATTAATTTCGCACCCTCAGTTTTAGTTTTAGGAATAACTGGATTCCTTACTCCCTGCATTTTTTTTTTTAAGTATTTATCCCTTAGTGATGCAAGGGTTTAATAACTGATTTACTGGATCAGTTCTATCCCTGTGAGATGTCAATCAAGAATGCATAAGAAAAGGTATAAAGAATCAAATGCACAATGACACTTTTTCCAAAATCTCTTTCAGGCACTTAAGGCAAGCTCAGGGACTTCTAGAGACAGAAATGTAGTCTTTATATTTCACATTTTTTCTTCTAKTAATTTTAATGATTTTCTCTGTTGTCTTCTGAAGTCATGAAAACTTTCGGCATCCACATGGTGTGGCATTGATTCCCAGAGTGTAACTCTGCACTGCTGGAGAAATCACCCCCTATTCTTCATTCTGAATCTCTGTGCTCTAGCTATGATTCTGAAGTTGGAGATAAAAACGAAAAAAAAAATAATAATACAAATAAACTACCTTCAGTTTAAACATTTTAAGGTGATCTTAACAGGGTCAACTAAAATGGAGCTGAAATAATAGAAAAAGAAACTGAGGGGCTTGGAATGGACACAAAAGTCTTGGAAAGATGGAATTTTCCAGGAAAGAAGGCTGAGCAGAAATGGGCAATGCTACTTGSATTCTCCATTCTGGGGAGGAGTCCAGAGTTTGAGATCAATTTAAACTGCCATAGAGATGGAGAAACTTAAAAGCATGTTTACATGTGCAGAGTGGACATTTAAAAGTCATTCTTTTTTTTTTTTTTCTAAGTACTGAAATCTGCCCTCCAGAAAGTAAGGTCTACTTGTGTGTGTGGATTATAAACACACCATTTAAATTTGAATTCTCTAGGATCCAAAGAATTCAGGAGTGTGTCACCACCATATCAAAATCCTCCTTCATCTCCAAATAGCACAAAAAATGCCTGAATCAAACCTATATTCCCCCTACTGACAGATCACACTTCTTCAACCTCAACAAGCCCTAGCTGAGTACCAAGTTACTTCCCTTCACTATCAGAGGCTCTACCAGGAGTTATGCTGCAGAGGCAGCAAGCTGTTTTTTTAGAGCACAGAAGGCAAGGAAAATGAAGCTTGATGCCAACCCAGTGGGATATATACTCTCCCTGTGCATCTTTAAAGGGGAACCATCAACTTAAAAATCACTCCTCTGTCTGAAGCTTCCTTATCGCCTGCTGTTACAAGTAGCACTGACAAGTACCACAAATGAGAGAAAGCAGGTAATATATGCAGGGGAGTTTTCCGGTGTGGGTTTTTTTTTTTTTTTTTTTTTCCATTGTTGATGTTGTTTGTTTGTTTACTTTCAGTTTGCTTCTTTCTTTCATTATCAGTATCTGGTGCAAAAGCTGCTTAATTATTTCTCTGGCACAATCCAATCAGTCACCGGTCTGCACGGGCTTTTCAGCCAGAGGGAAGAGAGAGTGTGTGCATGGCTGTGAGCGAGGGAGGGACGTGGAAGGAGAGAACATAATTCAAGGAAAGGGGAAAAGAAAATAAAAATATCAGTCACCCTCTAAAAATTAGCTGGCTACTGTGAAAGCACATTTTTTCTAAGCGAAAAATGTAGAAGAGGCATGCAGTGAGTCAGTGGCAGWCTTGGGAGAATAATCCATCAAAAGCTAGTGTCCTGAAGAAGCAGCTTTTGCTTTAGATTACCAGGATACAGGTTACCTTCCTCTTCTGTAAGGTAGTATTTAGGAGACAATTCTTCTGCAAAATAATACTAAGCTGTTTTATACAAGGGGAGGTTTTTCTTGCTGTTAAGTGGAAAGTGGAGCCCAGCTGAAGTGGAGCTCTCTTTTGACCTATAGTACTGTATTAGGGGAATTATACTGTACAAGTAGAAGAGAAGAAATAGCTTAAATGGCAGCCTACCCCCCAAGGGAAACCTGACTTCAGTAGTAAACTTTAACTCAATTTCAGCTCCTTTGAGGTCAAATCTACTTCAGTTTTGCTTGGTTTCCAATCTCCTTGTTTTTCTTTGCTTTTTCTTTTTCTTTATCTTTCTTTCTTTTTTTTTTTTTTTTTTTTTTTAACTCCCCACTGATATTTATTTTGAATGGCATTCTTACATCTTGTTTATTTTTTTTTTATCATTAAAGAAAAAAAAATCCCTCAGTTACTACCCTCCTTTTCTGCTTGAAGATGAAAGCAAGGGCTTCACCAGCCCTAGAAGGGAAATAATAATAATAATAATAATAATAATAATAATAATAATAATAGCAGCATATTCCATTTAAATAGTGCCTTTCATCCCAAAGCAGATTACACGTCGGGCCAATTTGTGCTTTCAGTTACACTGCTATGCATCCAGAATAATTCTGTCAGAATCAATAGCGTCTCTCAGGACTTATCCCAGTATTAATTTCGATAGGATTTAGGTCTGTGGAGGTCACCACATCACCCTTTCCTCCTCCAGCAGATGATCAGCACTCACAGATTCACAGATTCACAGAATATTTAAGGTTGGAAGGGACCTCTACAGATCATCTAGTCCAACCTTCCTGCTCAAGCAGGCACACCTACAGCATGTGGCACAGGGTGGCATCCAGGCGGGTTTTGAAGACCTCCAGAGTAGGAGAYTCCACAACCTCCCTGGGCAGCCTGTTCCACTGCTCTGTCACCCTAACAGTAAAGAAGTTGCTCCTCACCTGGAGACGGAACTTCTTATGCTTCAGCTTGTGGCCATTACCSCTCGTCCTGTCGCTGGCCACCAGTGAGAACAGCCTGTCCCCTTCCTCCCTGCATTCTCCCTTCCTGAACTTATACATATTAATCAGATCCCCTCTGAGCCGTCTCTTCTCCAGAGAAAACAGGCCCAGCTCACTCAGCCTCTCTTCATACGAGAGATGTTCCATTCCCTTAATCATCCTGGTTGCCCTTCTCGACCCTCTCGAGAAGCTCCACGTCCCTCCTATACTGGGGTGCCCAGAACTGAACACAGTACTCCAGGTGCGGCCTCACCAGAGCTGAGKAGAGGRGCAGAATCACCTCCCTTGACCTGCTGGCAACACTCCTCCTGATGCAGGCCAGGATCCCATTGGCCTTCTTGGCCACGAGGGCACACTGCTCACTCATGGTTAACTTGGTGTCAACCAGGACTCCCAGGTCCCTCTCCGTGGAGGTGCTTTCCAGCAGGTCGACCCCTAATCTGTACTGATGCCTAGGGTTATTCCTCCCCAGGTGCAGGACCCTGCACTTGTCCTTATTGAACCTCATGAGGTTCCTCTCTGCCCAACTCTCCAGCCTGTCCAGGTCCCTCTGGATGGCAGCACAGCCCTCCGGAGTGTCGGCCAYTCCACCYAGCTTGGTGTCATCTGCAAACTTGCTAAGTGTGCATTCCGTGCCCTCGTCCAGGTCATTGATAAACAAGTTGAACAGCACTGGGCCCAGCACTGACCCCTGGGGGACACCACTGGCCACAGGCCTCCAACTGGACTCGCCCCCATTTATCACCACCCTCTGAGCTCTGCCATGCAGCCAGCCCTCGATCCACCGCACCGTGCTCACCAGTTACTCACCAGTACATATTATTCCCCAGTCAATCTCTCTCCACAAATAGGTGTACGCCATCCTGATTCCAGTAGGAGCATGACAGCTTTTAGTCCCACAAATCATCAGATCCAAAAATCCCACATCATTCAGTGATTCTGTTACCCAACAATGTCAAGGAGTCCTGGTGGTACTCAAAAAATATTCTTTGATCTGAGGGAATGTAAGAAACACATGGGTGTTTCTTACATATCACCCTGCACTTCAGTCTGTATCAGACATGAGACCACTGCAGTCCTCGCCCTGGAGCCCTGCAAATGAAAACTGAGAGACACTCAGCTACCATAATTGCATAGTGGTGCAGGTAGCAAAGAATAACATAGACAAAAGGTGCAAATAGAGCTGTTAAGGAATCTGGGCAAGATGCCAATGCTAGGATAGGAAATCAAGTCCCACTGCTCTCCTTCCAGCTTCGCATTACCCTTTCCTCTGGCAGGTTGAAGTTCTGGGGGCACAGTTCTTTCTTCCCATCATTTTCCAATGCCTAGCATGAGGATAATGCTTCCAGTATTGCAAGATTGTTTCTTTAATTCTTTTAAACTGGAGGATGAAGGAGTGATTCCCAGCTTGCAYACTGCAGCAGGGCACACCTGCCCTAACTTTCCCTAACTAACTGCTTGTCAGGATGAGGTATGGTTATCATCTCCCCAAGTGCTTTACTTTTCATGGAATAAAACCCCAGCAGAGGGGAAGAATAGACTGGCAATATCTTCCTGTGTATASTTAGTCACAGTGTGGTCACTCAGGGGTCCTGGTTGCTGTGGAGCACAGCAGGACGCCCTTGCTCCACAACCTAGGCACAGCTTTTACCACTGTCTAAAGGCTTTGTCTCTTCCAGTCAGAATAGCTCAGCTCTATTTGCTTAAAAGACCTATAGTTTATTATTTCGGCTGTAATGTACTGGTATTACATCTTGCTCAGACCTTTGCAGATATGCCTGAAAGTGAAATCTGGTGTTTGTCTTCTCTCCCAGAAATCTCACCTGAATTCCATGAACCTCTTGATGGGCGGGAGTAGGTTTTCTCATGGTATTTCTAGTGCTTTCTACATTAGGTCATGGTTGAAAATACAGTGAGAACAATCTATTTCACAGCACTTTCACATGAAAATGAAACTTAAAAATGAATAAAGCTTTTCTAAAGAGGAGAAAAAAATATTTGGATCAAGTTCAATTTGAAGTTTGAAGGGTGAGTGTATGGAGGATTTATTCTATCCAGAGAAATTGGTTTGGTCACCCTCAGTTATAGACAGTACAAAATTCACAATATGATATAGCTGGTCCTTGTATGAATAGATTGTACATTTACAAAGAGAAGGATTAAAATCATCTTCCTTAATTACATCCTGTAATTTGTAACAGGATAACCTTGTAAAAGATCAAACAGTAATGGGGGCAGAAAGGGCTTAGAGCACAGCACAGAAGAACAGAAAGAGTTTGCCCTTTCCAGTATACTGTCTCTAAAGCGTCATGCAGGACATGACCATTTAGGAACTCAGAGATGAGACGAGAGAGGGGACATTACTGTTGCAAGGCCTGAAGCTGTAAATGTTTATTTGTGTAGCAATCAGTTCTAGCTAGCTAGCTCTAATGCAGACACACATACATATATGACCTCTCTGTATCAGAACAGGTCTCAATAATTTATATACTTCTCTCCACAATATATTTGTGAAGTTCGGTGTTTTTTCTTCTTCTACACTTCTAAGTAGGCAGAGGGGAGAAGTGAAATAAAAGGAGACCAGGGTTGAGCTCTATTCAAGCATCGGAAGAAGATTTATGTTTCCAAGGTAAGAAAAGGAATTCAGATTCTCCAGTATGAGCCTGTTTCTGTATTTSTTTTAAGCCAGTAACTGCATAACATAAAACAGAATTCAAGTCCCCCTTCATTAACTTCTTGCTGTCTCTGTGATATTTGTATTCTCTACTGCACTGTGGACCAACTTCAACAAGCAAGGTAGAGAASCTTTCTTTACTTCTTCCCATAATTGACTAGACTATGCTATAACTTGATGTTTAAGAAATTCTGCAGGGAGTTGAATATGTACATTTAACTTCTTATAGGCTTTATGTATGTTAGCCAAGAGGCAAGCATGAAAAACTTATCCTTGCTACCTCCAAAATGTTCTCTTTTTCTTTTTTTTTTAAGGTTAGTAGTTTCACCGGCTTTAGTTTTGGTGTCTCCTGCTTTATGTAGCAGTAAAAGCTTGATGTAGATCCTAGGTGGAAGCAGACTATATGGATCTCAGGTCAATCCTGCTTTTTTCTTTTTCACTTGTGGAAGATATCTGATCTGATCTGAAATCAACATAGAATATACTGCAACACTTCATTGAACGTAAGAACTAATAGTAAATTGACCCATCATCATCCTTTCAACAGAATTCAGAGCTTCTACTTGCTTATGCAGTACTTCATGTGAACTAGATGTGGAATTTTATCTAATGTAGAAGATATAAAAATAGATAGACTATGAAAAGAAACTGGTTCTCCATCAGCTGTCTACTATCAAGAAAGATCTTAGACTTCATGTTCAAAATATATTGCTAATGTGAAGTATTAATTCAGACATTTTTTGCCTTAGAAGTGAGTTCAGAAGCACTCCTTAGTTTTGTCTGTTGACTAGCTCTGTTCTGCTCTCCTTGCTCAACATTTTGGTTATGTAGATCACTACACGTAGAATTTTCAAGTCACTGCTTATGAACTTCATGTGAACCTCATGTTTTGCTTATGAATCACCTTGCTAATTCAGTAGGCATGAGACTTCCTAGAAAGAGTCCAGTGTTGACACTGGAGGCTCCAAGGACATCACTTTGTATCTCACTCTCACTGACTTGTCCAACATCACAGAGGAAATCAGAAAAGAGACTTGAAACCGTGTGCTTGGCTGGTTTCCTAATCGACAAAAAGCTTTTCTTCTGAAATCACATTGGGATCATTCCCCTAAATAAAGATTAAGGAAGCCTTCACTTGTCATTTTTTTTCACTGTTTGATGGGAAGCATTTTCATTCCATATTTTCTGCASATAGAACTTCTAAAATTTCTGTGTTTACCACAGGCTTGTGTTTCACCTTCTCTGTTTTACAATCTTTTTCACCTGCTAACAGGTGACAATGATTCAAATCCAATGTAATTTTCTTGTGGCTTCATTGCTTCAGAGTAGAACTGAGGAAAGAACTCCAGCTGTTTATATGCAATATGTAACAATTATGAATTCAATTTCCAGAACCTGTCTGCAGCTATGGTAACAGTGCCAGGAGAATGAAGACAGGTTGTTACAATCAGGCATCTTGGGGTGAATTTTCATCTGTGGGCCCMTCTTCACAGCTTCTGCTAGAAGCACTGACCGTACACTAACATGGTAATATGCTACTGTCTTAGGTAATATGCCACGGTAATGTACTACTTCAGTATGCTGCTTTTGTCCTTTGAGGGTCCACCAGCTACAAAATACTGGAGCTGCAGGTTAGGGAGAGATTCTTGATGATCTGCAATGAGTTGTCAGAGCTACACCTAGGGATTAGGCAGGAGACATTAGTTTCATAATAAACTGTCATGTCATTCTCGCCGAGAATCTTGCTTCTCTTTCTAGAAAACCAATCTTGAGCTTCAATGTTTATGAATAAACAAGTATCATCATTTTTTTCTCACCAGCACTAGCTCTAGCTTGATAGCTTCTCCTTAACATTCTTGGTAACCTCTCCTCCCCGCAAGTATTATAGAGAATAAATACACCTTTACTTAACCTTCATTGCCCCAGATTAAACCAGTCTAGCTGTGGTAGTTTTCTCTCAGAGCAGACTCTCTGCTCCCAAATTATTGTTCTAATCCTTTTCTGAAACTATTCCCATCTAAACTATTTTTTTTTTTTTTCTACCATCTTTTTTTCCAACCAGAGCAGGATACATTGCTTAAGGCAACCACTTGCTTTGTACAATAGTAATCATAAGTCCTTTGCATAGAATTTGGTGGTTGGGGTGGGGGTGTGCACAGACACTTCAAACTGATGATCAACAGCTTTTGATCAGCTGATACACCTAATCAATATCCCCTTGTTTCATTTCTCTTCAGTTATTCTCAATTCAAGAACATTAAATATATAGCAAAAAGAGATGACTTGTGCTTCAGTGAAAAGACATTAGAGTTTTATGACTACATTTCGTTCTAATTCTATTACTTAATTCCTCGGTATGTTGCTATTACACAATACCTTGCTTCTCCTCTATGCTGACAAGGCCTCCTGACTTTGTGTCATCAGCAAACTGAAATAACATATTCCTATTTCCAATTAATGAAAATAATAAGGTAGTTATAGCCTATCTTTGATCATGAATAATGTTCCCCTCACCTAATAGCTCAGTTAGCTATCAGGAACCAACCAGTTCCATACATATTTACAAATCCTCATCTAATTCATCTAACTGCCATCTCTTCTGGCTTAAATAATAATCCCAGAATGGACCATTCACAGCAGTTTCTAAAATCCAGACAGATTAGATCTATTAAATTTCACTTGTCTAGAAAATCAATTATYTTATCGTGGAGTGATATCAGTTTAATTTGGCAATCTATCTTTAGCAAACCCAATTCCTATTTTATCTTTTTTTAAATTTCTCTATCTTTATTTTTTTAATTCAAAATTTATTCTGAAACATTGCTTAATATCGAGTTTATACCAATGGGCCTAGAAAGCAGAAAAATAAAAAAAGAGAGAGGATTATAAGTGGAAAGGGTGAAGAGAGCAGGGACAAGGACATCAGAGAAAGGCACATAGAAAGTATTTAATTGAACTGTACTTGTCAAATTCAGGGAGCTTTATGATATATACACAGTGAAAATCATTTGCATTTCCTCCCAGGGACCGCACCTAAATAGCACAAATTATTTTGCTAGTTTTCCTCCTGGGAATTTTCACTTCCCACATTTGCAGCCGCCTCTAGCTTAGCCAGGCTCTTAATCACTCAAAGAGAACATTCTGAAAGATGCTCTGCTCTGTCCGAAAGACGGCTTAACATTCACTGCATCAGTCAAGGCTGTTTGGCCCTGCTCAAAATATTCTTAATCTTGTCTGCATCAAATTGCAAAGCTCTCTTCTCCTTTGCTCCTCTTAGTTTTCCTTCTTTTTTTTTTTCATATCTGCTTTCTAAGTTGCCCCTGCTCCCATGGCACTATGATGAGTTTTGGATCATTCACGGTGTTTAAACCTTTCAAGAACATTTTCCACATGGAGAATCCTCTTAAAGTGAATATATCATTGTACATGACTATCCATGCTTAAAGAAACAATCAGCAGAACAATATGTCCTGTTCTCGGTGCTGCCTGTGAACTGCACTTTCTTTTTCCGATTTCCCCCCTTTCTAGTTTGCTGCATTTTGTTTGTCTGAATAGCTGCTGGCTTGGAAAGCAGCTGTTGGTAAATGATTCACTAACAAGCCATAAAATTTGGTTCTGATTAGTAGCAGTGCCTTTCAAAAGGATGGCAACCTTAGTTGGGGGATCTCACTATTCTTCAAATCAGGGCATCAAGTTAATCAGAGAATCTCCCATTCTGAMAAATCCCTTCTTTCTCCTTCCCCATGCACTTTCTGAATTTCTTGCTGACTTTCACCTTCTCTCTCTCTGCTTTCCTTGGACACCAACAAAGCCTGAGGCTCAAAACTTCCTATAATTGCACTTCCTCTTTCCCTTGCTGGGAGTGAAAATTAAAAAAAAAAATAAATAAATAAAAAATAAAAGCTGTAAAGAGCTCCTTGCATAGGAATTTTCGCCAGCACCTTTTAAAAAGGTTATCAGGTTAGAAAAGTAATCATTTTCTATGGTTAGAAAATACGAAGTGATGGCTGATGGTTACAAAGTGATGGTTAGTAGAGCTGATTACTTCTTTTCCTTCTTTTACTTTAAAGTTGAGTGTGTGTATGTGCATCTCTATCTATGTATGTAAAATAAATCAGGAAAATGCAAATTTACCCTGGCAGTGTTTGCCTGTTCCAAAAAGTATCCTAGAAGATTCAGATTTCTGTTTCTGAAACAAAATATATTTAAGCTGTATGTTATGTTGAGCTGTTTGACAAAAACAAGTATTTGTACCTRTTCTTAAGGGCAGTTGTCTTTTGTTTTTCTTCCTTTTTACTTCCTGCAGGGAGTGAAAACCTAAAATACTTAACCTGCCCTCCTCCTTCAGGAACAGAGATACTTTCACTTTCTTTCTCCGTGTTCTAATATAATACAAAATGAAGTTCATGCAACAACTACAGTCAAGTCAGTTCAAAATTTAAGTTCAACCTCCAGTTCACAGTTCAATGGAAGCAACACTCATTGTGTTTGTATTTTTCCATTCTTAAAGCACATAYACTTTCTTGAGCTGTAGTAGCTGCTCTGATACAGACAATCATCAACACAAAAGTCTTCACTATAAAATGAAAGTTCTACAAAGGTTACATGAATATTCCAACTGCTTAGACTTAATATTTCAGCCATCTATATCTAATAATCAGATATCTGTAATTACACATATATGTTTCTTTGTATTTTTTTTTACATTAGTCAGTGATTTGCACCCAATCTTTCACCAAATAGGAAGCATAGAGTCACATTCAAGCTTTCCAAATTCAGTCAACATTTACATTTGTGTGAAACACTTTTCCTAAGTACTTTCCTAAGTGCCATAAGCATATATTCTAATAATAAATATATATTTTTCTCTMTATATATGCACATAGATAGGAGTATGTAGTATGTGTATGTAGATGATCTCCACAGTATGGAGTATGGAGATCATCTACTCCAACCCCTCTGCACAAGCAGGGTCATCTAGAGGTTGAGATGTTGAGTAGATTTTGACAATCTCCAGAAAAGGAGACTCCACAATCTCAAAATGAAGTTGTGTTGAGGTCTCAGTGTGACCACTAACAAGGTCCCTGGATATTTGTCACCTGAAATGTCAGCTTCATATGTGTACATGCTAATCACAAGGCTGTCAGCTGCTCCAAATGACATAATGAGCATCTCACCATGCTGAGATGTGTCTTCTCAGGCAAGGGCAGTGAGGAGGTCACACTAGAAAACAAACTCTATGGGAAACAAATTGTGAGGAAATGCATGAATGCAGATGATGATGTAGATTAAGCTTGACCAATTTTGTCCATCTAAAAGYTGTGTGTGTGTGTAAACCACTAATTCAAGCTTCCGCTTGTGACAGATGTGCTACTTCTCCAGCTCAACCTGATTTTTCACGTGTAATCCTATTCAGGTGTTAACCACCAATGATATTATTTAATGCTGGTAGTTGCCTCCCTGATTTCTTCCCCCCACTCAAACATTAACCATCAATAACAGTCCTGATGGCTACATCCTGATGGGGAGATAAGGCTAATTGTGAATACACTAGCTAAAAGTTTTCTGAAATGAAAGAATAAGTCAATTACCTTATCCCATAAATATGTTCTTTGTTCTTTGACACTCCCCTACCTTTGAAGAACAGTAAGGGTAGAGGGCTTTTTATACCATTTGTGCTAGGTACTGGTCCTAGGCTTGGATAACTGATCTGGAGGGTTTCCTCTCATTCCAAAATGGGCAGAGGACACGGATGGCTGACTGACTTAGAACATATCGCTCATTTTTAGGTGGCAAAGCCACCTAAACACAGTGTCTCTGTATAGCTAGTCATTGGATAAATGTAAACTGAGTACAAGGACATCAGAAAGATATTGCAATACAAGTTTAACATGTAAGACACACTGTTACAGCCATGACACTTCTGAAGTACTTAAGTTTCTGTGCAATTCCAAGGCTCTGAACCAAACCTGAAAACCACGTTTTGTTCACAAGGATTGAACTGCAAAAAATGCTTTAATATTTATGGGATTTTTCTCCTTTTTTGCTGTGCAACATTGCAGGTTGCAGATAAAAATCAYGGCCTCATCCTCATGATGAGGGAAGTAATTGGTCAGGTGGTCAGGTACCAGGACTTTCTGAGAGAAAAGACAGAGTATAAATGTGAGGATACCATTGWGACGATTATTATTGACAATAACAATACCAAATAACAACCTGAAAAATACAAGTATTCTGTTGATTTAAAAAATGCTTAGCCAATGCCCTTTTCATATTAATGAGATTCGATTTTTCAATCAGTATGAAGGACATCACCTGTGCTCCTTGCCTCCAGGTTTATCTACATGGGTGGAATAGATTCTGAAAACTAGCACTTAGAGAACTTTCTCAGAAAGATATTTCCAAATGTCAGCATTTTCTATTACTTTGTCATTGACTTCTAATGTGTTTTCAGAATGATTTGGTCCTTTCTTGGGTAAAGAAGAAAAATGGAAATCGAGAAAAACTTATATCRTTCATTATTATGCAGCTTTCGCATTGCAAAACACAATTTATAGCTAAGAACTCGCCTTCCTTTCTGCCGTGCCACTTCAAATGTCCAATGCTAAACAGAAAGTGCTATAAAAATGTCTGCCCTCACTCTAAGAGATTCAAATGATTGACAATAAAGTGGAAAACTGTTAAACATGTAACCTTGGCGCAAGTTCTACGGAATATTTATTCTCCTACTGTTGTATTCTTTGGTTTGTTTTGTTGTTTTATTGTATTGCATTGTATTCAATTGAGCCTTGCAGCACCTATGCCCAAGTTAAATGCCTGCAATAGGATTACTGGCAGAAGGAAAGCACAGGAGAGAGTCCAGAAAGGAATCATGTATGTKCTATGCACTAGCTCAGAGATTTAAGGACTCATAACTATCTACCCCCGGCCGCAGAGTGTGGTAGCATTATCTTAGGAACAAATTACTGGATGGCATGGTTGATTATTTCCTATTTCCTACTACTCTGAGGATGCAGAAAGTTGCATCTTTCCTCCTGGAGTTGAGTTATTCTTTTTKGCTTGGGCAGCCTTTGTGGGTGATTAATAAGCAAGCATTGGAGCCAAGACAGTTTCTCACTGGACACTGGATGAGTCGCTGCTGTAGGCCATATGCAAGCACAAAAAAAGCTAACTGGGACGATGTAGAGAGTTTACTCTTTCTCTTTTAAACACAATTTCCTGCACATTTAAAGAAGCCTTTTACAGTCTAGTCCTATATAATTCATAACATAGAGGTAATATAAATCAAACCTGCAAGWATTATTACATTTGGAAAGGATTTACATCCACTGTACTGCTTGCTGCCTGTTGTTTCTTTACCATTTGTGGGTTTGTTTCCCCTTCTCTCCCTGATAAGACAATGAATTATGACCCAGAAAGGAAATCTCAAAAATATGACACCGTCACAAATACAGCACAAAATTACACAGCCAAAACAAGATCTTTTTCAGATGATTTTGAGGTTCAACAATTGCAGACAAAACAAAGCAACAATAACAGCCAGGAACACAATGAACAGAAATAAAAGGCACAATAAAAGGAAAATAACAAAATTTAGCTAAGTTGAGGGTCCCAACTTCATCATTTTAGAGCCATGTAAGGTTTTATGGAGTTTCAGTATGGAAGACTTGGATCACTTGAAATGAAGTTTAACAATGTAGACAGTGCTAGTAGCTACATCAGTCTTAAAACCTCTGCTAATTCTGCGTCCATACTTTGCCATCTTTCGGTGACTGAAATCATCTTTTGGTTATAAGGAATCAAACCTAGAAAACTCATCTTCTGACTGCTACAGTAAGGCAAGCTGATATTCTGGAGGTGATCAGGATCCTAACGTTTTGTGTTTGTGACTTTGCAATCTGTGCAACTTTAAGCTTAACGGCTGGGGAGAAGAATGGGTCTGCTCATTTGATTGTGTGTGCTTTTTTTTTCCTGTCTRCTTTGCTTTTAATATTTTTGGGGCAACATAGGAAAGGGGCCAGTGCTCTGTAGGAGTCAGCACCCAGCCTGATCACTCCAGGTCATTCTCTAGCGAATCTCATCCTTTTCACTGCCTGTTAAACACAGATACCAATAAGGCTAACAGTAACCTCTGTGAATCCCAGAGGTTCACTTTGTATGACACAGTACTACAAAGGTACTACAGTGATACAGCACAATGCTACTACAGGTTATTTTAACTTGTATAACTACTCCAAGATAAAGAAGGAGAGTGTTAAATAGTTAAAACCATYTTGTGGAGGAAACTGTTTATTATCAAAGGATGTACCTCTAATTTTCCATTAATGTCAATGGAAAATCTCTGCTTCTCCTCAAATCAGAGGAAATAAATGAAGTAAAATGGTCATGAGAACAAGGCAACACATCATGAGAATATCCAGGGAAGCACTATAATTTCCAGAAGGTGATCTCTTATATCTAGCTGTAACTGTAAACCTTGCCTTGTGAAAAAGAAATGTCAGTGAGGTCATCTTCAACCAACTCGGGGATTAAATATCAGAGTTTGCTTGAACTTTTCAACTATTAACTTCCCAGAAAAATATTAACTCAATCTCCTCATGACTCACTGTAGCAAAATCATGTGTTACATTTGGTTAGCTAGGTAACTACAAGTTTCACAAAGTGACTTACCTCAACTCCAATAACCAAGTCATTCAGCATAACACAAGGAATGAAATTATATTCTTGGCACACTGCCTTAATTTTTAAAGGTTGCCTTCTATTTCATTTGTGCATTTCTTCTCCTTGGGACACAGTGTGAGATATTTTGATTGGATGTCTTGCATATGTAATGATCTGCTCTTGTTCAGGTTTATTCATCAGTGAATCACACAATTGCAATTGAAATATAAAGCCTAAGTTAATGGCCCTATTCTTGAAATAAGGATGAACTATACAGCTTATGAAAGGAATCCTAAACAGCAATAGTAGTTTCTAAAATTCTGCTTCTTTTGGCTACCTTCTTACTCAATTAGCAAATGGTGTTTCTCTAATAAGATAGAGAAGCCAGTAATATGATAGGAAGTCATTAATACAATATAATCACAGMCTAAGATCAAGCTCATCTCCTCTCTCTTTAGCTTGTCAAGTGTTTCAATATTTTATGTTGTAATGTGATGACCAGAACTGATCACTGTAATCTAAGTGTGGTTTTGACTAATGCATTGTATAATCAAAGATTTTCCTCTGACTTAAATTCATTTGCATTTTCTTGCTCTTGTTATTGCAGAATGGCACTTGTACGATTTAGTGTGGTTAAAGATCAAATTTCACCATAAGTTCTATTCTGAAAAGTTATTGAATTTCCTTTCATTTTTGAAGGCCTGCACTAAATGTTTACACACACTTGCCTTCTCTCTCTATCTTTTACTCATAAACTTTCTCTCTCTTCCCCTGCTCATACCTCATTCAAATTTGCCTGGGAACCAACCCAGGCAAGGAACCAACAAGAGAGCTAATGCTATGTTATGCACTTTTGAAATTTCATCATTGTGCCACAGATAAAAGGCTGAATGTTTCCCATGACTACTTTGGCAGAAGACATTAATTTCCATGTGTGAATTTAAGAGTTTTGACAAAAACAGCAGGTCAGAGTTGTCAACAGCTTGAATTATGGGTCTGAGTTCTTGACTTGAAACTGCTACAAGCACATAAAGTTGAACACAAATGTAAGTGCCTCCAGTAGGACCTCGGCAACATAACTTTGCAGAACTTATTTATCTAAATTCTCAAGGGAAAGCTGAAAATACTAACCATGTATATTAAATCAGCAACACTTTAGAATTCCCAGAGTTAACACTGGCACCACATTTTGCCTTAGGGATTGTAAGGGCTAATATATAAACATATAAGAAATTAACTCCAAATGTTTATAATATGTAATTGAAAATCATAACCTTTCTATATTTTGTTTTTATCCACCTTACTGAGTTTTATAGCAAAGATGTAATTTTCTATTTAATGCTCTAAAGCAGTGTAAAAAAAATTTTAAAAAGCCAAATAAAATGTTTTCATCCTCTGCTACATTCTCTAGGCCTTTTCCCTCTGAAGTGGCAATTTCTGTGATTCTCAGTGCTAACCTAGTGGACTTAATAGCTCAGCTCCAATAAAATGACCAAGAACCCTGATATTTCACTACTTAGTCACAATGGCACTTTAGGTTAAACAATCATTGGCTCAGTTGTGAAAAATGAGATAAATTAAAATTATTTTCTTCGCAAGGACCAAAGGCTTGGCAAGTAATATATTGAAGAAATTTCCTGGACATAATGGGTTACATTAATTTTCAACTGCAAAACAATTCCTTCAGCATTATTTTTCAAGCAAGGAAAACAGGAAAAAAAAAACCCTTGCTATTTGCACTATTTATTCCTTACCGAAAAGAGAAAACACATTTCAAAGAAGGGATTAAGAAAGCATATCAGGAAATATTTCATAAAACCGACCGTAAAGAATTCCAGCTAATTGGTTACCCATTTGCCTTCATCCAAATGTGGTCAGTTTTAGTTGTGACAGCATGTAAAAAAAAATGCTTCTTTCTTGCCTTGTAAGAAAAGTTTACTTTTTTATTTTAAACAAACTTCTATAGTAACTTACCTATGTTCTTCATAATAATTTTTTCTCCCTCCCATTGGTATATCCTTAAACTATTTGAATAGACTGAAGACAATGTCTTCACTGCTCAAGGGTGCAGCCCAAAACCTCTTCCCATGCAACTAATAACAAATGCTTTTGTTCTCTAAGCGGGATGGCCTCCTGCTACTCTATTTAAAATGAATGTAGTGATTACAGACCTGTTCGAATAACTAGAAGGTTTATTCACTCCTCATGTAAATTGGCATTGCTCTGTTGTAGTTAATGGAGCAATGATGACTTTGATCAGCAAAGAATTCAGTCATCAGGGAGCCCATCACTCAACTTATCCCTGAAATTGCTATTAATTGAGACCTCTGCAGGAAGCCACAGCAGAGAGGCCTAGGTATGAATGAGCCAAAGGTCTGATCTCTGAACCCTTCAAGCAGCAATCAGAAGAATGAACGCAGAAGAAGCCGGAGTGGTTCACATCATAGTTTACTAGCCCTGTTTCCAGTGCAGGCCAGTTGTAGATGCATGGAGAAGCAAATGAGAGGAGAAGAAACATTTTTTTCCTGGCATGTTGTTCCACACACCAGTGCTTTTTGTGCAAAGGAGCTTTCTGAGTCATTAAGTAGCCTCTTCATGGTACAAAGCTACTGGATTCTTTTTCCTTTATTTTTATTTTTATTTTTATTTTTATTTTTATTTTGAATTTATGCACACTTTACTACATCCTGAAGCACTGAATTCCATAGCTTAACTAGTTTTGTAAAAAGTGTGGAGTCTGTAATAACTACTGTTTCAATTCTTCTGTGGACAATCTCAAAGCTAAGCCTCTAGTAATACACTTAAAATTAAAAAGCCAACTTTTTTTTTTCAAAGGAGCAGGTTTATCAATAACTTGTGGGGACACTTAAAAATTCTGAATTCCAACAAACATCAAATTAAACTTTCCAAATTAATCCATCATCTCTGATACATGCCAACAATTAAAAATGGTTTGCTCTGACAGAATCAATGATCAGCTGTTGTGGCATTTAGTGCTCCAGAAGCTGCACTGAGACTCCAGAAATAATGGCACTAAAAAAATAAATTAAAAAAAAAAAAAATGACCTAAAAACACATCCATTGAAATGGACACATCAGGCATATTAGTTTTGATGCCATTGACTACAATTGTTTTGAGCCCAGCATCATTTAACTTTATGCACTAATAGAGAGGGGTGCTTAAATTTTGGCCAACTGATCTATATGAATAACAAAAATTGCAATCTTTAGAAAGGTAGATTCAAATACACCGAAAGTAACACCATATCTCACTAGTTTAWGCCAGGATAAGTGTCTGAGAGACACTGGGTTGCTTTAAATATTTTATCCTTTTGTTTCAGCTTCTTCTCCTTTGGCTACAATTAACAAAGAATTTTTTTTCTTTTATGCAAAAATAACGACATTGAAGAAATAATCTCCATTCAGAATGATGGCACAAGCTGAACGTTTTTACTGATTTTATAGTCATTGAATGATTCAGACTGGAACCATCAAAGCAAAAATGTCCTAAATAACTTAACATTTAATATTCCAGTAGAAATAAAAATATTTTGTTTTTAATATGAATATATTAATTGAATTTAGACTGAAGAAGTGGAATAAAGAGTGCACTGAATATTGTTCATTTGTTTTGAYTTTACAGAAAAAATAGTGGTCTCCCAGGGGATCTTTCACAGCAAACAGTACTGCATGGAAAAATTCCCTTCACAGGTTCAAATACAGTTTAATCTTTGTTAACTTCTGCTCTGATTYTCTCTCCTCATATTGTTCTATTGACTTTGTGTTTATTTCTTAACCTACATGCATTAGTTAGTAATTAGGACATGCTCTTTTGGTTAGGACTGTTGTTTCCATTCTGAGATTTGTCACAGAAATTTTAGGCAAGTTGTTTGGGTCCAGAAACATCCAAACTACTGCAAAAAGAGGTTTCTGACTTGCACTGTAATTAATTCTCTTCTATAGCTTATGGAAACATGTGCACTTCCAGAGGAAGAGTCACTCCAGCTCAGATCTAAATAACTGCCTGAAGAAACATACCCTATTCTGGAGAGAAGATGGGGCTCAGGGTGATTAGACTTTTATGTTAGGGCTCTCAACTCAATATATAAAATTAAGTAGAATAAATCCGGGCCACAGTTTCTTGAAGCCTCTTGGAAGTGTTGTGGATATGAATATCTTAAACAGTGGACTAATGAAAGCCATATAATTACTTTAGATGATAGTTAAATGTCATCTGAATAAGTTAATTGATGCCTGTGACAAAATAAGATCTTTATTTTTATTGAAGTGTTTGACATGCAAGACAACATTGCCTTACCTAAGTTATCGTGAATTCAGATATGATTAAACTTCCGTGTGCATTTTGATCCCRGATAGTGCACTGGAAGGCAACAGATTAGAATCTGTGCAATTAGAATTTGGTACAGCCAGGATTTTCCATGATGGATGTWACAAGAAAATATTCCCTGACAGGTTCAGCAATGAACCATGCTTAAGGTAGTTTAGTGTGAGAGTTTCAGGTGTGAGGATGTACCTAGGCAGACTCTTGGAGGCAAATAACAGTGGAAAAAAGGAAGCACGAACAGGATGGAAAYAGAATATAAAATTCTCAAAGACTTCAAAATTATGCATAATCTGACAAGCCCAAAGGTTTTGTTTTCAGTGTGTTAACGATAGCAAATTCAGTGGAATTTACCTATAAAGCACGAAATCTGAAAATTCCAAAATCTAAGCTTTTTAAGATAGCATGAAGATAATAATAGAAAAGGTTATTTCAACATTTTGAATTCATCACAAACAAACCAATGAAAACTTGGCCTCAAATAAGATTTTCTTGTTCAATTTCTTTTCACCAGAGTAACAGTCATCACAACGGCTCAAATCGATGCACAGCTAAATATTTACTAAAAAGAAAACAGGATATTTGATTCAGGACTGTTGGAACATAACTTTTTCATATGAGGCCTGTTGATAGCTTCACAGTAATTTTTTTTTTTTTTCCCCTCCAGAAATTATCACTTAGATTTTCTATGCTTTGTTTTTTCTTACTCTTATTTTAAAAAGTAAGTACTAAAATAGAATTTGGTATATTTTAAATAAAGCAGTTTCTAACAATAACAAAACACAGATTCTCATCTCTTTTAAAAGCATAATTTGCAGAATTTACTAAGACAAAAAAACTTACTTTCAGCAAGTTACTGTCACACGTGGACCAAAATGCACAAGAAAAATCCAACTGCATTGAAATCTCCTATAAACTAAAAAATGACCAACCTTCTGCTGCAAGAGAAGCTGAAGTTATTCAGTCTACTATGGCTGAATTAATGACTGCAGTCCCTGCAGTCTGCACTAGAAAAGGTAGTCAGTAGATCCACATAATAAATTAGAAATAACTTTTTTAAAAGAGAGATGAACTAAAAAAGGCCTGAACAAACCATTTCAGACTGTTTGGGTCTGTTGCATTGAAGTATAAAGAATTAAAGTATTTCTTGCCACTGTAGATTTTCAAATATGGGTTTGTGCTATGCTCCCCTCTCTTATCTCTGTTTCTTTCACATATAGTTGGCGAAATCATCAATGTTTTTTAGCTGTGTAGCCAACTCAGAACCTCCTCAGAGAGGCAGTGTTATATGGAGTTTGGAGCTGACATCCCCAGCTTTGAGATCTCTAATCTCAGCTAAGAGGGCTTTGATCTTAAACTCACTGATGTAAAATTAACTAACCTGAATGTGCTTTGGTCGAGTTGAATAGTTTCTTTGAGGTTTGGGATTTTCAAAGAATTTTAAGGTCGCTTCACACTCAGCTACCACTGACATGCAAGATTCTATGTGTGAGTAAATGTGGACTTTTGCTACTTTGTTCTCTCAAGCTTTTTGAAAATCCTGGCCCAGGTCTCCCTTTCTCCAGATATTAACATGGCATTGGGTACCACGAACACTTCTCTGACTTACCAGGACAGCAAGGGGAGATTAATAAGTCACTAATGGCAAAGGGTTTAAAATTCTTGCTGAATTGTACAAGTGCCTGTTAGCAGCAGCACATCATAAGTCAAAGGACTGTGGATCCAAATTCCATCCTCTCTCCAGTGGAAATGACAGCTGTGACCACTGGACTTATGCTGAAAATCTGTGTTCCTTCCTTCAAAGGCAGCATGACCCAGGCACTGACCCTCCAGTGCATCTGGCAGATATTTATCTCTGAAGTCCTAAAGATGCGTCACTTCCATATTTTCATGCTGACATAATTTTGACATTTGCTTTATTGCATCTGACCTTGCACTAGCCCTCATTTTATTACTCCGGACCAACTTGCACAGAGATCCTAATTTACAGTGGAGTCTGTCAGCTTCTTTTGGAACAGTTTTCATAAGTGCAGACAGCCATTTGGATTTACAGGGCTAAGTGGCTCGATGAAATACAAGGACCCAGGCCACACAAGCAGGGAAGAGCGATCCCTCATCCTCGAGCCCAGCCCGCCTTTTGTAGGACCCCAAATAAGTAGTAGGAGCTGTGGCTTCAGTACAAGTTAACATCTGTGAAAGGATGCGGAGTAAAAACATGGCCCCTTATGTCACTGCCACAGCTGGGCTTCCTGCAGCTTAATTTGCCCTCTCAGCATGTTGCACTGATTATAAATACAATGCTGCTCTTGTTGCCAGAGGCCATGACATACCGCTTGGCACTCTCCAACCCTCCGAACAAATTTCTCCCTTTCCCTGTTCACCTCAGTCAATCACGGCTTCAGGAAGCAGCCCTCTGCCACCCGGCATAGGACTGCATGTCATTTATAATTTTGCTCGCTTCAAAAAGCTAACGCTTAAGTTAATAAAGTGGAAAGATAGCAAGTACGGTGTCCCAACTAAGAAGAGGCAGATTGAAGTTGTTATTATTTGGATTGTGGGGCACGGTAGGGGTGAGAAAAAGGGAGACATAAAAATAAAAGAGCTAATAGTCTCTCTGGTGTCAGAAAGAAAGAAACAAGAAAGCAGTTCTCTAGCAAGTTATGAAATATTAATAGCTCTCATTGGAAGAAAAAAGGTGGATTTTTTCTTTTATTCATTTAAGAAAATACATGTATTTCTAGGCATAGGGTTTATTCATGTGAAAGCTTTCTGCCTCAGAGGCTAGAGGTTTTAATCATATGAGAATTCAGAGATTTTCCTACACTTAATGTAATTTACCTAACAGAGATGAAATGATTGCATAAAGTTCAAGAAGATTATAAACTTTTCTAATTTCAATCTAAATCATTTGTGAAATTTACAGATTGTGTGTACATTTGTAGGGACTGGATTTTAGTAGATCTGCCTAAATATATATATATATATATATATACATATATATACATATTTTATGTATATTGTATATTTTATACAATATATACATATTTTTTTCCACAAATTAGTTTATCAGAGATAACACAGCATAATTCAGTCACTGACAATACCTGAAACTGAAATTTTTGGAGAGAAAGGGAATTGCTTAAAGTTGTGCAAGCAGAGAAAATTCTCTTCCAAAGCTAATTGCTTTAAATATCACTGGATCAGGTTTGCAATGGATTGAAAATTGGCAAAAATCTTAATCATGTAACAAGACAAATACCTTGAAACAGTGAACTTTATTAGTATCTGAGATAAGACCTACAATACAGCAATAAAACTGAAAACAAAAGACAATTTCTAGGATTCAACCTTTGGAAATAGTTTCTCATTTTGCCTATTAAAACAAAGAAACAAAATTCCTTATTCTCCTCACACCTTTGAGCAGGAAGGGAGGAAATCTATTTATATACATTGTTTAAACAGCTGGCATAAAGTGCCTAAAAGAAAATGGACTGTAAATATTTGTTTAGAGTGGACACATATTTGAATGGTTTTATCAAGAAATGTGTGTGCATCAGATCATGTCAATATGTCATCTACTTGCTGATATATACTCAATGAAAGTATGAAGAAAATAGTGTTCTCAGTAATTTACTGAAAGAATGGAAAGCAAATTATCCAAATTTGTCCACAGTGAATCTCCATGATCACATATATTTTTGACTAATGAATAAAAGATATATGCTTGGAAGATGGCAAAGGCCATGCATCGAGAYCATAAATGTTGCATGAAAGGTTGCTTCGACTGTACTAACAGATTTAAAAATTAATTTTATCTTTAYATGTAACATGTAGTAGCAAGTTGCTATTTGTACTGCACATCTCCTTACAAAAATGGCATTTATATGACTGAATGGTGCAGAATGGCCAGAGCATGAGTCACAGGGAAACACACAGATTCTAAGTATAACTTTCTGAAGAAAWAAGTTAGCAGAAGTTCCTCATTCAAGATTCATAGAATCACAGAATGCTTAAGGTTGGAAGGGACCTCAGAGGTCATCTAGTCCAAAGTCATCACAAGTCCTGGGGTGCATTAAGAAGAGCGTCTCCAGCAGGTCGAGGGAGGTGATCATCCCCCTCTACACAGCCCTAGTGAGGCCACATCTGGAGTACTGTGTCCAGTTCTGGGCTCCCCAGKACAAGAGCGATGTGGAGCTGCTGGAGAGAGTCCAGCGCAGGGCTACCAGGATGATCAGGGGCCTGGAACATCTRCCMTATGARCAAAGGCTGAGRGAGCTGGGYCTGTTCAGCCTGGAGAAGAGGAGGCTGAGGGGGGACCTGATCAGCGTGTATAAATACCTCRAGGGAGGCAGTGAGGAGGAGGGGGGCRGCCTCTTTTCAGTGGTGGGCAGGGATAGGACTAGAGGAAATGGCTTCAAACTGAAGCATCGGAAGTTCCACAGGAACTTAAGGAAGCATTTCTTCACTGTGHGGGTGACAAAGCACTGGAACAGGCTGCCCAGAGAGGTTGTGGAGTCTCCTTCTTTGGAGATCTTTAAAACCCGCTTGGATGCAGCCCTGTGCCACGTGCGTGAGCAGGGGGGTTGGACTCGATGACCTCTGAGGTCCCTTCCAACCTTCGGCATTCTATGATTCTATGATTCTATGAAGATCCCCAGAGAAGGAGACTCCACAACCTCTCTGGGCAGCCTGTTCCAGGGCTCTGTCACCCTCACTGTCAAGAAGTGTTTTCTTAAGTTCCTGTGGAACTTTTGGTGCCTCAGCTTGTGGCCGTTTCCTCTAGTCCTATCGCTGGCCACCACTGAAAAGAGGCCAACCCCCTCCTCCTCACTGCCTCCCTTGAGGTATTTATAGATACTGATCAGGTCCCCCCTCAGCCTCCTCTTCTCCAGGCTGAACAGGCCCAGCTCCCTCAGCCTTTGCTCACAGGGCAGATGTTCCAGGCCCCTGATCATCCTGGTAGCCCTGCGCTGGACTCTCTCCAGCAGCTCCACATCGCTCTTGTACTRGGGAGCCCAGAACTGGACACAGTACTCCAGATGTGGCCTCACTAGGGCTGTGTAGAGGGGGACGATCCCCTCCCTCGACCTGCTGGAGACGCTCTTCTTAATGCACCCCAGGATCCCATTGKCCTTCTTGGCCACCAGGGCACACTGCTGCCTCATGGTCATCTTGTCATCCACCATGACGCCAAGGTCCTTCTCTTATTAATCTATTAATTCATAGATTAATAGAATCTGCAATTTGGTACAGAGTATCTGGGAGRGAAGGGTGATTGATACTGAAACCAAATATCCCTAGAGCTTCACTCCCATTGGTGCACTGCTATGRGAACCTCAAGCTACTGCAGAAACAGCAAGGTGACCAATAACCTTTTCCTCTACAGACCTTTGGTGTGAATGCATCAGAGTAACTCAGCAGACTTCAGTACCCCCTACACCCATACCACTGCTTTAGGACCCATCACTGTGATTTTTAATGTCATACAACTTGGATGATTGTAATATATCCACTTAAAAATGATGTAGATGTTGCCAGTGGCAGAAAGTCTTTGGGTTCAGTATCTTCCTATTTGCATATTTCAGATTTAGCTAACTCATTGTCTTTGGGTTTTTTTCTTTTCATTCTTTTTAACACATGTCAAAATTTAGTAATAGATCTATACTCCTCAGTAGATATTTTAATAGTGAAAGATGCTCTTTCCATCAGAGAATGTCTTTTTGCTGAAGCTGAAAGTTCCTCTTCCTTCCTGATTACAGAGTGTCTCAGTTTTACTAAATTTTGTCAGGAAATAATCTCTGCAGAAACTTCCACAGAGGGAGGGACTTTGGCACAGCCTGTACCCCTAGCTTTTCCATTTTGGAGTGAAGATATGAATCTGTACCTCTCACCTGACAGATGAGAACTCCAGCTGCCATATCAGAATCACCAAAGACTTAATTACTTACATGCAACTGAACAGCTTCAACAGGAGCGACAGCAGCAGCTTGTGCTACTGACAAGTGTTGGCAAGAGAAAATGTCTCTCATTTATGTAACTGTCTTTAATACTGGGTTATTGGATAATCCAGGATAACATACTTTTTCTCTCCTCTGTTTTATTGTTTTTTTTTTTTTTTTTAAATAACAAATCAGTGAGTTTTATTTTTCTTCTTTATAGGAATGAAAAAAGAGCATAACTTGGCATTTTTCCACAAAATAGAAATCTCAGTTTCCAAATAGATGTATTACAGCCTGATTTTTTTTCTTCTTTGACTGAGAGCTATACTTGAGCAAATCTTCATGTCATATTCATTGGGCCAGCTCTGTTAATTTTACCTGGGGCTATCCCAAAGCACATTATCCTGTGCCATCCCTTAAAATCTCTCTCTTAGAAAGCAAAGCTGATTTTCAATCAGATTATCACTGACATTTACTTTTTTACTTTTCCACCTTTATTTTCTGGAACAAAGACTGTCTTTTTTATTATTATTTTTTAAATCTTGTGTACTGTACTTTTTGCACCTCACTTAGTTCATTCAATCAAAGTAGACAGCTTAGTTTCACTTTCTGATTTCCAGTGATGAAGAATACAGAAAGCATTTTCATTTTCTCAAACTTATGTAAAAAACAGTGATCTATGAATATGAATTTTAAACTAGTAGTATTGCTTTAGCCTTAGAACAGACAAACTATATTGCATCAAATGACCACTCACCTAGCCTAGCATACCATTGGACACACGATGACACCTAGGAATATAGTTGAGACCTAAGMAAAGGCTTCAAATATAAATGCATTGTGATACTGTGCAGAATATGCCTGTCACCTGCAGTAATTTGCAACACAAAAACTTGCTTCCCGGGAGCTTGTGTCTTTGCATCTAACAGATTTCAATGAATTTCTCTTCCATGACCATATCCAATCAGTTTTGTAATACATATAAAATTTTAATAACCACCGTATCCTGAAGCATGGCTTCACAATATAATTATTTAGTGGACTTTAAGATTTTTAGACACATATGCTTCAATAAAGGAAAGCAATTGTATTATATGTTATTAAGAAAGTCATAATTATTGGAGGTGGGATTGATCTAATCTAGTTTTAGTCATCCAAAAAGCATCTAAATTAGCTAAATTCTGGTTATGAGCAAGARAGGGAGGCAACTGAACAGAATGATTCTTTCTGCATACCCTTTTCTCTTACCACAGAATGAATCACCTTGTACATATGCTTATTTCTCTCCATTAACTAGAGCTGGAGCCAGGACAACTAATTTAGGTGAGATGCCAGAAATTTTAATCAAATAAATGTAAATGAGGTGAATCATTCCCCATATGACTTTAGACAGAATGAGTCTTCATTTGGTCTCAAAATATCTCAAAATCCAAAAATTAAATGAAGCATTTTTAGCCCTACATAGGCTATGTRTATTATCTAAAGTATAAGCACTCTCAAACATTTTAGAACTGATCAGGAAAACATCACTTTTTTTTTTCTRCCAGAGAAGTATACAGTGACCCCACTATTGCCAATGGAGAAACTCTATTTAAATATCAGTTGATGGACATATTTTAATTACTTAATTCCTCTTGAAAGAAGCAGATACTCATATGGCAAAATTAATTAAATTAAGAATTGTCCTACACTGTTCAAAATTCATGTGATTATCCAGAATTGGGCATATCTTAAATTTACTAGTGCAAGTTTGGAATGATCTTCTGAGACACATTTTGAAAGCCTTTTTGCAGCCTCTTATTCATTTGAAACACTTCTTTGGGTAATCTCATTATACAGGCTGGCATTTGCAATTAATAGATTTGCTGGGATTATCAAGAGTGTTTTAAAGCAACATAAACGAGGGAAAATGATTCTATGACAATCAAGTTGCACACTTAAATATTAAAACTAGCCCGTAGGCTCCTTATTATGACAAATCCCTTTGCAAACAGTCATGCAAGGAACACATTCTTTAATGGTGCCCCCATTCATGAAACATCCAAGGAGTGTATTTAGGAAACCTATCTCAGGTATTTATTTTTCACTATATTTTAGGTGCTTAATAAACCAAGTCCTCCTAGAAAATATATTTAAACTCCCATCTACACAGTGAAAAGTAGAAGTACTTTCAGATAATGATTCAAAGGTTAGCACTAGCTAGGAATAAACATTAGACCAACTGAGCTATTCTCTGGYCTTTCCTCCCTCACTTAAGAAAAAAGAAAATATTTTAAATCATACTATGAAGCAAAAAGAACATCTGCTAGCTGCAGATGATAAAAACATAAATAGAGACACGGGAAAAAAAAAAAGTAGAAATATACAGCATATATTTCTGTTCTGTATTTGGAATGAAGGAGGTGGGTGTATCCATCCCATATGATATTGTGGATAAAATATATAGCCTGCCATCTGTAACAAAGGGAGATGAGAGGCAGCATCTAAGGGCTGCAAGCTTTGCAGTGTGAGGCATAAGCAGACCAATTTAGCCACCTTGTCAAAAAGAGGACACCAAAGTGATTTCATCTTTGCTTGCAATGACTAACATAAGGAAAGCTCTATGATATCTAAGGGTCTTTCATGCTTACCAACCAAAGCATGAAAAAAGTCAACTAGATGCAGTATTAATAAGATTCAACCCTCGAACAGAATGCAATCTCTCAGAAGACAAGGATTAAACAAAGGATTGCATGAAATGATTACTCTTTAAAAGTCATGGAATTTATTTTAATGTAGACAATTTAATTAAAGTTTCCAGGAGAGATGCCCTGAACTGCATGCTCTGGAGTCACAGACAGGTCTGAGTCTGGGCTGTTCTAGTTACTGATCCTCAGCTCTGCAGTACGGAAGGATATTTCCCAGTTTGAACTAACATGAATCCTGAATGAGTTCTGAAGTGGAGGGTAATTCAGGATGGAGGATGACTTACCAGTGGCACTGGTAAGGCTTCAGTTTTCCCAGAACATCTTTCACATTCACCTCCTGGGGTACATTTAAATTACTTTCTGGAGGAGTGAAATCCAATAAGGAAGAAGCTTGAGAACCTTATTCCCCACTGGACATTGGGAACTTTTAATCAGTGATCTAATGGTAAAACTCAGGATACAGGTGACATTCATAGTAGTTCAGTTCTTCAGGATGTTAAAGAGAAAATAACACCTCAGCTTTAGGAGCAGTAGTCTGTATGTAGTGATGCCTTGCAGGGGACAGTAGAGAAAGACTTAGGGTTGATTCTAGGTATTCTTCACATCCAGGCAACTTGCACAGTCATAGGTGATTTTCTAGAGACTGTAATAGGTACACAGTCCCCTAAGGATGCTGCTGAATATATTTGATAGGAATAAGTATTCACTGACTATGTTAATGTTGAGAGAATTCCTGCAATATTAGAATAAAAAAGATCTATTATTTGATTAAAAACAACAAGAAAAAAGTAAAAAAAAAAGTCCAAAACACTTATCAAAGTCACCATGTTGGTTGGATTCTTTCAAATCCCTTAGGGGTTTGGATGTATTAGTGTGTTGGTAGTGTTGTTTTCTAGGCCTGCATTAATTTGATCCATTCTTTTAGAACATGTGTATAACACTACAAAAAAGTATTATTGGTTTATAAATTACACTTGTTGTTTCAGGGCGATAAACAGAATGATGAATGCAGTCTTTGTTCAATCACCTTTTTATTCATGAAAGGCAAAACCATGGATTCTGAAAACATTTATCTACATCAGGAGTAAGCCATAAACCTTTCAAAAATGCTCCCAGTAATCCAGGAAGGAGCTGCTGATTACTGTCATAACAAAGAGGATTCAATAATGCTAATGACTTTTCTTATGATAATCAATAACCTAGTGGAAGCTTCTTGAATCTTAACGAATCTCCCAGATGTAGCCTCCACTTGCAAAAATAGAAGTGATTAGTGTGCATTCTTGAGAATAACTGATTTCACCAAGGTAATCATGGAAAAATAGACATGCTTCCATACATGAAAGCTTTGAGCTAGTGTCAGATGAAGCTGATAAAATACATTCTAAATTCAGAAGTTGAGTAATCAGACTGGTGTTTTTACTTACACACTTTTTATTTACTGTCTTTTGGATTTGGGCRGGGGGGAAAGATTCAGAAATCAATCACATCATAAAAGTGTAGACTTAAGTATCTGACATACAGATCCTAAGCAGGGCATGACAATATATAGCCTTAACTTCCAGTCTTGCTATGAGTTATCAACATGACTTGGGAAACAACTTTCTCTAAACTTGGAGTATTTTCCTCCCTGGCTACGTGGACAAGGTGAGATACGTTTTGTGTAACTTCAGCTTTCCAAAAGTTTGTAGTCACCCAGGCGAGTCAGGTCATGGTGGAGAGAGGTGTGTCTTCCAGGAGCCATTTGTGGCATCTGTTTTGGACAAATGCTTTAGAAAGTAGCTAGTTATCTTCTTGATGGTCCTATTGATGAAAGACAAGCCAAATGACTGGTTAAGACTACAGATACTTACCTTCTAGATGGTAGGAAGTTAGGCAATACTAATCCTTTTTCATGGCAAGTATGCAACTGGTGCATTAGGGGATGTTTAACAGCCTCAACAGCTTTCTGATTAAAAATTTGCTTGGTAAGGCACCCATCCTATAATTCCAATGAGATATTGCATAGGTTTAAAGACATCTATATTAATACTTAAGCAAGGAGCAGGGGTTAGATTTTGGGAGACAGACAAACTTGAAGTAACCTATTTCAATCCAGTAATAGTAAAATAATTTATTCCAGTCCAAAATATTAAAATAAAACTTATTTTTAAATGTAAATTATCTTAATCTTTTGATTTATCTATTACATATATAACAAAATCAATCAGCCTGGATTAAAACATATTGAAATTTCTAGTCCTTATAGAAAGCTTTATTTCCTCCCTATTACACAACTAATCATATAAACTAATATAATCTCTAAACATGATGTATATCCAGATGCTTAACTTCTGTTTCTCATTTGGTGATTTCATCTAGGACTTTTCATTATATGTCTTTCTTATTATTGTAAATCTAAACTGCAAAATCGTTGTGAAAATATACAACACCCTCCCCGAAAGAAAGAAAGAAACGAAGAAAGAAAGAAGAAAGAAAGACCTTTCCTGGTCGTATTTGTAGGGATAATAAATATCTCTAGTCAGCTTAATCCATGTTGCCATCATAAATGTTATCACCATCACTCTGAATTTAATCACAGTCCAAGGGCAAGATTTTTTTTTCATTTCTTTTTCTACACTTCAAATATTTCTAGATTATTAGGGTCCCCCTCTGCTTGTTTTCTACTCAAATAGTATCACTTAGCTCTGCTTAATCTGCTTAAGTATAAGTAGATGTGTCCCCAGTGTGCAAAACATGTAAAAACTAGAGCCCACAAACCTGATCCTGGTTGGAGATTTGTGTGTTCTGACATGAAAATTTTGATTAATGCACCGAACTCACTGGCTATCAGATAGACCCTGTCTGATGACTATTCTGCCTAAAGGGATAAAACATTAATATGAAAGAGATTACATTTAGTGCATAACTCTGGCCTGTTTATTTCCCCACAAAGTCACATCTTGACTGATAGTTTGGTTCTTTTGTTTTGTTTTGTTTTTCTAAGAAAAGATGATGGTGTCTTTTCAACCTTTATGCCCCAGGCACCTCTCTGCAAACTTTGTACTTGTTCTTAAACAGTTGAAAAAAGTAAACTCTCAGTTCTGTTTTTTCCTTTTTTCCAACTGTCTACTTGATTTCTAGCAACAAAGATCCTTACTTTGTTCCTATCACATCTGAAAACTTGTTTTTATTTGTAACACTCATTTTGGTAGAGAATCATTGCTAATGTTGTACARTACATGGAGAACAGATAGGGCAGTCTATGCTAAGTAACTTAATGGCTCTTTGCTTACTCTTGAGAAGCTATTTAGAGCATGAAACAGAATGCCAAACCGGTTAGTTATTCCATCCTGGCCATCATGCAATTAATAGTGCTGACTCAATGTAGCTTTTGCACAATGTATTTTCTGTGCCCTTAAAGGTGAGAGTATAATAATAAATTGAATGGTTCTATGAATAAAGTTGTCTTTGAAATTAGCTATTACATCCACTTGAATATACTAAAGTAAATTTATGATGATTAATTGTATTACAATGAACACCAAAGCACGTAATAATGATTTGCTACTTATTATAAAGCTTTGCCAATATTTTGTACACCCAAGCGACATGATATGCAAGAAATCCAATGAAACCCTCTTAAACAAACAAAGGAGAAATGGATGAAAGGATCGGTCTTGCAATGCTAAATACTTCTAAGGACAAACAGAGGCCACACAAACTATTCTTTCCATGTCAAAACTTTCCTAGGTTAGCTCCTATTAAACTCTAGGAAAGATGGGAAAAATGAGAGCTTAAAATTTTCACTCTACCTTCAACCGTATCATATTACAGCATTATTCCACTTTTTAAACTCTATATTATTTGCTATCATTAGAGTTATTACCTTATAATCTACCTAGATGATGATGATGATGACGACGCATTTATTTGGTTCACACAGGATTTCTTCTGCTTGAACTTGTCTTAAAATTGTTTGCTCAAAAACTTTTTATGGCATAGGAGACCAATACATTAGTTACTTGAACAGCTTCACTAAGCTTCAGTCGTCTACTCCAATATTCCACTCAATAACTTACAGTAAAATTTTCACAGGAAAGTATGTTGTTCTGGGTCAAGACTCTAAGGAATGAAGACTTCATCACATCTCATGACAGTGGTTCTATTTGTTTTTTTTTTTTCACCATTACTAATAAAAAACAGGTCTTTTCTTTCAGATTTGACAGGCATGAAGCCTTTGAGAGAGACCGGACTTGTTTTCTTCCCCTTACAAATTCAAGATGTAAAAGAATGCATAATTTAGCAAAATTTCCAGACCAGTCTGGAAATAACCTGAACTTGCACCCTGGAAACTGCAAAACTTCTAAGATTTATTCATAATCATAGCAGATCATTATAAAGCAGTCATTTCTATTCATTAGATAAAGTGTACTTTTATACTTCAGAGTGTAAGATGGGCCAGAAAATCACTATGGTGTGACATCATCTTGTATAACCTTTCTGGTTGACCAGTTGTCACATCTAGAATGTTTATCACCTCGGATATTTACATGGAATGTGAATTCCTGAAGGTGACGAAAGCTTCCACTAGTATTCCTAGTAAATAGTCTAGATACTGATTTGACTGTGTATTCCACATTATTTCAGAATATTTCAGAATATTTCAGAATATTTAAGGTTGGAAGGGACCTCTACAGATCATCTAGTCCAACCTTCCTGCTCAAGCAGGCACACCTAGAGCATGTGGCACAGGGTGGCATCCAGGCGGGTTTTGAAGACCTCCAGAGAAGGAGACTCCACAACCTCCCTGGGCAGATTACAATAAATAAAATGTCCACTTATTACTATAAAAGCAATTTCAGAGATACTGCTTTTGATTAACAGAATAACTACAGTTGCTTATATACATATTGTTTGTATTTAATCATAATACATTGACTGAAGATTGGGGAGTGAGAAAGAGGAAAAGAAAGAAAGAAAAAAGGGAAAAGGAAAGGAGGAGTAAAGGAAGGAGGCATGGAAGGGAGGAAGGGAAAGGGAAGAAGAGAGAGGGAGGGATGGAGGGAGGGAAGGAAGGAAGAAGGAAGGAAGAAGGAAGGAGGGAGAATCATACAAAAAAAAAGGTTGTTCTGAACATTTCCTATAGCTGATGGAACCAAATGTGCAAATGGAACAAAAAAAAAAAAAAAAAAAAAAAAAAAAAAAAAAAAAAAAAAAAAAAAAAAAAAAAAAAAAAAAAAAAAAAAAAAAAAAAAAAAAAAAAAAAAGAGAGGGGAGGAGGGGGGGGGGGGGGGGGGGGGGAAGGGGAGAGAGAGAGAGAGAGAGAGAGAGAGAGAGATTACTTGTAGATAAAATAAAATGAATTGGAGGTTCATAACCTGCCCCCTGGAATGCTATTTATATGAACCATAAAAGAATCAAGTCATGAAGAGTGTCCAGACATGTCTGAAACACACACCTGAGGAATTAGTTAGCTTATTTGTCTCTATTTCTTGCCTGTGCATTATTATGTCAGTCTCCAGGGATGTCAAATTAGTCCTTTGTTTGTCAAATTAGTCCTTTGTTTGACCTGTCTCAAAAAAAAAAAAAAAAAAAAAAACAAAAAAAAAAAACCTCTAACTCAGTACTTCTCATTTAGTGTAATGTCACTTACAAATAAAGAAATAAATGAGCATGTTTTCCTTTACACTGGATACCTATTGTTAAACAAAAATATGCCTAAGAGCTTAAATGCAACACGTGCCAGCAGTTTTGTACAATTAGATATTTATTTAACTCTATTGGATCCCAATATTAAATTCACTTCAACTAGGTGGGATTTGGTTTGGGTCTTCATTTTGACAAGCTGTTTGTATTGCCTTTTAATTCTTTAATGCCCTTGTATTCAAATGTGAAGTAGAGATCAGCATGAAGTGAAATTGGGAGCCCAACTCAAATGGTCCTCATGAGGGACTTCAACCTCCCTGCTATCTCCTGGGTTAATCACACAGCCAGGAACTGGCACACCAGGAGGTTCCTGCAGGCCATTGCAGATAACTTCTTGATGCAGGTGTTTGACAAGCCAACAAGTAGAGGTGCACTGCTAGACCTGCTTCTAAAAAACAGAGATGGTCTAGCTGGAAATGTTGGGGGCAGTCTTGGCTGCAGCGACGATGAGATGTCAGGATTCACGATCCTGCATGGAAAAAAGCTGGGCATGCAGCGACGATGAGATGTCAGGATTCACGATCCTGCATGGAAAAAAGCTGGGCAAGAAGTAGGATTGCAGCTCTGAGCTCAAGGAGAACTAACTTTGACTTTTTCAGGGAGCTCCTGGGAGGAATACCTTTGGTCAGTGTCCTAGAAGGAAAGATGGTCCTAGAGAGCTGGCTAATATTCAAGCACCTCTTCCTCCAATCAGTGCATTCCTACAAGAAATAAGTCGAGCAAGGTGAGCAGGACACCTGCATAGATAGGCAAGGCACTGTTGGGAAAAGTTTATGAGAAAAAGAGCACAGGTAGCATGTGAGAGAAAGGCTACAGCCACTTCAAAACTTCTTAATAAAGAACAAAATGGGCAACTAGGTCTATGCTGTTTCTCATCTTTTCGCAGTCCTCTGTATTATGTCAGACATCATTTCTGCATGCTTCTTTTTCACAAGCTATATATTGAGACAACCCTGCTCAAAAATAATGTGCCAACATTACATCCTTACTCAAATACTACTTCAAGAACTTACAGTGAAGTAGATTTCACATATATCTAAGATTGAGAAAATGCACACTTATAAACAACTAGGTTACAAGAGATTAATGAMCTCTTGCTTGTCAGCTGTGGTGAAATGACTAGATACGCCCCCAAATATAGTGCAAATATGAAGTAAAACATTCTTTTTATAGCTGGCCTAAAGAAAAAGAACAAAGGAAATAACACCCACAAACTTTGGTGAGATGGGAGGAAAACATTCTGTGAAATGGAAGTGTTGAGTCTAGAATTTTTGATTCAAATACTTTGATTCAAGGTTTGGTAAAAAATTTATTTCATATTCTGGACAAGTTWATGTGTGTTTCAGCTTTCCCCTGAAGGGAGCTAAGCTTTATACCAGGTAAATTAATTAATGCATATGGAATGTTCAGTTAGTATCATCTACATGTAAAAAGTCCTACTAATTTTGCTGGACTTAGAAAAATATAGCTTTATCTCTCTTGTTTCTTTTTGATTGACTTTGGAGCAAGTCAGTTAGCTCTGTTCAAATAATGAAACTTTTTCTCTATGAGTAATTGGAAAGTAGAACACTGCATAAATGTAGAAAAATCTCCAAGTTATATTTAATTTGGCTGTTAAGTTTTTCTTTTATATTTTCATCAATTTTTGTTTTCACTCACACTTCTCTGCAAAATTCTGATAGGATATCTCAATAAAGTGTGGATGAAGGCAAGTAAATTGTCTCTCTTCTCCTAATTCCTGCTAGCAAATGACACTTTGATTTTTTTCTAGTGCGGACTTTCGTTCCACTGTTGAGTCCTTAAATTTCCTTAAATTTTGTTTATACTTTTCCATCTTCACACTGCTGAAAATTTCTAAATATATCTAGTTAAAAAATAGAAAGCTAATAATTTGATTTACTGTCATTTTACAACTMGCTACTTCTGAGTGGTGGAGTCCAACAAAATTTCTATAACAGACTCAAGGCAAGTGGCGTCTCTTTCCTGAGTAACAGCTATTATTGGCAACAGATTGTCCTTCCCAGTGTAAGTAGTGGCCTCCTTATATCATAACCATACTCTGATGCTATAAAACTCCACATCCACACTTCATCAGCAGAACATATTCTCTTTCTGTTCTGGTCCTAGATAATAACATTTTAAATTAAAGAACTTTAATTTAATCATTTAACTGTTGAAAGCTTTATGCAGCTGACTGTCACCACTCTACAGATTTAGGAAAGAACTTGCATATATAACTTTATTACGTGAGAAAACAAAGACAGAATGAAAGCATGTATCAAACATATGTATCAAATATATCAAAAATCATCCATCCATTTCTATAAATGGTGCTTATTTTTTCAAAGTAAATATATTCAATACTCTCTATACTAGAAAATTATTGCAAGTTATAAGGCAAAAACATAATTTATTATTTGTCCTCTAAAGTGGTTTTCATGACATAATCCTGGAACTGAACCAGAAAACAAGCTACAAACTAGAAAGTTAATGTTAAAAAATGACAGTCTCTCTTCCCATAGAAATACCATCTCTATCCTAAGAGTTCCCATGTAGATTACAAGCTGTACTAGAGCCCTATCTGTTAAAATCCTGTGTCTCAAAAGACAAGGTTGAGAAAGCTACATTTCTCAGCCCAGAGGAAAATGAAAAAGCTCAAGTCATGGGATACAACTTGGGACAACATTCAGATATTTGTGAGACTCATGCTGGGCAGGTGTTTGAGTTGCCAGTGTAGTCAGGACACACTTAGTCATTATGGGATAGTCCAGCCACTGTAGAAATAAAGTGACATTTTAGATGCTCTGGAGTTCAAGAAATCCTATATCATGTCTTCTGACCATGAACTGATGCTGCACATAGTTATGTGTTGTATCTTGCTAGTTAGTTATGGCATTAGATTCTCATCCTCCTTTGATCCAGTCTACACAGCCAAGTGATTCCTCAACAAACTTACTTATGCAGGTATCCAGCTGGAAGAATTTACTGTAGGATCATCTGGAGAGATCTGCAGGCTGCATTGCTCTGTTGGAGCCAGGTTCAAAAGCAGAATCTCTAATGAGGTCCATTAACCCCTGCACATGTATATCTGTGGTACAGAAATCTTAATATAACTTCCCGAATATGAACTAAAACATTAGCCAATAAATATTTCATTTAACTATTAAGCTTCAATGAAGTCATCTAAGTTCACTAAGGAAAATAATGAAATAAGATTTTTGGGGAAAAACTGTTGTCAGCTGGAGTCATTTTAGATGTGTTTATTTTGATATCTCCATCTCTGCAGTGTAGACTATACTTATTTCATTCTTTAAATGCGTCTGAAAAAGAAATAATAATAATGCTCATCACCTGCTAATACAACATCTCTTCACTTCMCTAACAGAAATTAGCCAATACAGAAAAAGAAACTATTACAGAAATACACAATAAACCACCTGTTCTTAGCTAACCAATACAAATTTTAATCAAAGATTTTAAGCAGACTATTGCAACTCCAGATGAAAGGCCATCCAATTTGAACTTCTTCATGATAAAAGAAAAAAAGCAAATTTCAAATAAGCAGGTTAGAAAGAGTAATAGGGTTACAATTCTTTTCATTAGCTCATTTAAGTAAGAGCAGTTTTCTATATGTATTGGCCTCCAAAAAATCCACTCGTCCTAGGTTAGGCACATAATTTGTGTCAAACTTACAGGTGTTTTCTGTGTCTTTGAAGGTCTCCAAAAATAGATCCTGCCTGCTCAAATTGGATGTCTATCCGTAATCTGGAAGAATATCCCTTCAGATATCTTCAAATACCTCTCTTCCTATATTGTTACAAAAGGAGCTTAAATACTTTTTTTTCTCTCATTGGACAGAGAAGTTTCTTCTTTGACAGATTTCCAGAAACAGTTCTATAAGCCACAGATAATGGAGCATCACAAAAGGTCCAGCTTACACAGCATAAGAGTTAAAGAGCATTGAGAACAAAAATAGCATTGTCAATTGCCCAACATCTGATGATTGTCTGGACCTTTGAACAAAATATTATGAACAAAAAGAGTCTGAGCTGACTTTAAAATTGTCTGGGATAGTATCATGCTAGCTATGAATTACAGACCTTTCTCAGAAGTTTTGACACCTGGGTGGTGGATGATTTTGCCAAATCCCATAAAACTTAATGCTACTATTTCAAAAAATTCTGTCAATCCTCTAAACTATACAGATTTGGCAGCACAGTTTGGCCATCTACACATTAAAATCAGTTAAAAAACAATTAATTTCTGGAATAAAATGAATTTACTGATTCAGTCGAGCTCTGGCGTGATCAATCCCTTGTATTTCAGTCTAGCTGCACAGGACATAGAGATGAGATAAACCTACATGCTTAATATATAAAAAAAATGTATTTACTTTAAGACACTTGTCAAGTGTACTATAGGGATACATTTATGTTGAAAAATTGGTTGAGAAAGGGAAATTAGAGAAAAATTAGGGCCTAACAGAAGTTATTACATTACAGAGCCTTGCTTGAGATGAGAGACAGTTACCACTTCCAGGATGGTTGGTACGTACGGATCGACTTCTCCACAATTCCCTTGGCAGCACAGTCTGCCCTCCTAGCACACACTAATGAGAGTAAAGGAAGAGTRGGGCAGAATGGAGATACCATGGCCAAACTGCAGAGCTGGCACCTGGTGGTACCACACGTCTGATAAGCCACAGTATGATAAGATGTCTGGTGCTGGGCCAACAATGATGGCAGATCAGTCCCTTTGGATGTACTTTGCTCCAACTTTTAATACCAATACACACCCCCTTTTAATATCTTACCCCCCTCCAAGGAATGATCACTCCCCACTGAGCATGCTCTCTAGATTTTCTAATTGACTCRAGTGATTATTTTTTAAACCAATCAATAACAAAAGTAAGTATGACTGCAGTCACTCAAGCTCCACCTAGATGTAAATATATATATGTATAAATATATATACATAAAAGGTGAACTAAAGAGGGAAGAAGTTGAAGGGAAGAATCTACTATAATTTCTGGATCAGTCAATGGGCTGATCCAGAATCCCTTTCCTCCCCTTGGGTGGGGACGCTGCCTGAAGAGCCTCCTCAAGATTGGGAGYTCTCTCCCATCTTCTGCGAGGATTACTGTGCATTTGTGTATTAGAAGCTAGCTAAAAACTCCATGCTGTAATAGAGAATATCGTGTACAGACATCCAAAACCTGCTTTGTAAATGTTGCATTTGAATAAATTGTGCTATTTGTGAACTCGACTACTTGCTTTGAAGGCAATCGGACCCACAGTCGACAGACTGTTCATGGAACCAGTGGTGCCAGAGTCGGGCCTAAAGTTACCACAGTATATGGTATCCCTATTAAGAGATGATTCTAGCTGTCCTCAGTCCCTCTAACCTTTGATGATCATCTGGAAAGCAAGGGAATTCACTTCTTACCAAATTTGTCCCACCTTCAAACCACAAATATTTATTGGATACATCCGCATCTGTAGTGAGTCCAGCCTGCTCACAGACTTCATGAAGGTTTGAACCAAGATCCTGTTCATTGTTTGCATTTCACAGTAAAGAACAGTCTGTATATTTTTAGCCACTGATTACAAATAGGGCAAGAAGGAGCCATCGTGAAGTCTCCTTTCAACACATATGTMTTAACTCCACCATCATGTAGCAAACATGGGATCATTTCTCACAGTAAGAATGCAGCTTGGCCTCTAAGTTCACTTGGTCCTCCCCATCTCACTTGAGTTTGACAACCAACAGGCTTGCCCTGGGTAGAGGAAGAGTGGGTCAGAGAGCATCTAGGGAGCCTCGACACCCACAAATACATGGGCCCTGATGGGATGCACCCCAGAGTGKTGCGGGAACTGGCAGATGTCCTAGCCGAGCCGCTCGCCATCATCTTTCGAAGGTCCTGGAGAACGGGGGAGGTGCCGGAGGACTGGAAGAAAGCCAAC
>NW_020454094.1:5728591-5799070 GCF_003342845.1 Nothoprocta perdicaria
TTAAAACCCGCTTGGATGCAGCCCTGTGCCACGTGCTCTAGGTGACCCTGCGTGAGCAGGGGGGTTGGACTCGATGACCTCTGAGGTCCCTTCCAACCTTCGGCATTCTATGATTCTATGACTCTATTCTATGAACATAGCAAGTAGTGTCAGATTATAATATGAACTTTGATGTTGTATTAATCGGACGGAGACCACCAGCTCAGTTCAGGAGGATCACATCAAAGAACATCACATCAGAAAGCAAAACAACTATGTGCAACTAGGCTCAGTATTTTAAGGGGAGAAGTAGTATCCTATGAGACAAAAAAGATAGGAAACAATACATCTAGACACTTGACAATGCCATGGCCAATGTTGACATGCTGTGGGCTTYTGGAGGGCATTTCAATGGAAGATATTGCTTGTAAAATGTTAAGGTGGCAATTCCCTTATTGCCCTATATCGTATCTCTATTTACAAGTTGCTATGAAGCCAACTACTGCTGTGTCATTTTGCCCCATTGTTTGCTCACTCAACAGCAATAAGAGATGCAGAAGAGTAAAGAATCCTAGTTTACAGGGAGTTAAATTATCGCCTGGTATGTACAATCATATTAAAATGTGTTGCTTTGTTTCCTTCTTCCCATTTCACTTACACTGCTTTTGAAGGGGCACATAGCTCTGAAGTATCCTTTTATCTGCATTCTGTGGYAGGATGTGTATTGGCAAATGCAGCATAAATTCTCTCTCTTAAAAAAAAAATGTTGGCCTCATTGTTTTTCTGGTATTTCGTTATAAAGAAAATTCATAATTGTCACATCTGAAACAGAAAATACTGCTAGATGAACCTTGTGAGCACATTCACTGAAAGTCAAAATGCTCCTGTTTTCAAGGGTCATTTCATCATTTCTGAAGGTTTCTGGTGTCATTGTGGATCTTTAATTAACAAGGTTCTGATTAATTGCGTTGCTTCCTTAAGAACCTCTTCAATGACATTATATGGATGGAGGTTGAAAGGGATCAATAGAGCTACCATCGGGATCTACACAGATTTCTGCAATCACTTTTTTCTTTTCTTTCTTTTGCTAGAAATGGCAGAAAGCTGGAAACTGTTGATGGGTGGTAGAGACTTGGGGTGGAGTTGACAGAGTTAATCAAAAACATGAAACATCCATGAGCCTTCATATATTCATCTACTCTCAGGTCACACACCTTCTCACGCACGYGCACACACACGCATGCACACGCACTGATCATATAGATACTCATATCTGCTGCTTGCACATGTGACAGTGATAAACAGGTTTCTGCTAGGAACAATTTAGCTGGCAATAAATCACTTCGGTAGGGGCTACTGTGCTGAGGTGAATAGCCATGATGCAAGGATATAATTGTGCATAATCAATACAAACATGCTCTAGTGGAACGTGACAAAGTCTTACTTAAAAACGCTTAGCTAAAGCCTGGAGGTTATGGCACAAGCAATGTGATGGGRGGCTGACAGATAACAGCACGGTATCTAGCTGGTGTCATAACAAAGGGAAATGTGAGAGAAGCTTTGCATGATCTTGTGTTAGGAAAGAAATAAAAGAACAGACTTTGCCAGCCCTAAGAAGCAGGAGTTAACACTCTTCAGGATCCCCAGCCATGTCAGAAGCCTGGAAAACACAAAGTACAATACAAACTACTGAGAGSTTCCCACCGAATGGAAAATAGCCTCCTAAAAGTACTGTCTAGGATTTCAGATTTCAGTCGTCTTTTTCTCCACCGCCCCTAGCCAAAATCAGATTTTTTAAATTAGGAAATGCTGCTTTGTTATAATCATAAATATCCCAGAGATACATATTCATTTTGAGAAAACTTCCATTATTACAACTACCTCAACTCCTCAGTAAAATTGATGGGCAAAGCAAGAATCCTAGAAAATATTCTGCAGCATAACAAAATAGCCAAGTACTCTGCTTTGAAAGATCAAGCTCAAAATTTTGCCCTAATTAAATGAGATGAAGGAGAAAAAAAATATTAATGCTCCAGATAAGTACTCTAATAACCAAGGTAATTATGATAATTCTGTTATTCTCTTCTGTAAAGATTGCTATCACAGATTGAATCCAGTTATAGCAGCCTGCAGTCAGAAGAGAGGACACTCATCCCAAAGGTGTCTTCAGCCCACCCAAAATTTTAAATGATCTTTCCAATTGGTTCTCTTTGCAATTAGTTTTCAACAGACTACAAAGCAAACAAGTGTCTTGGATTAAGATATATGTTTATGAAGACATGAATAAATTTAAGATATTCCTTTCTAGAAAGTTGTATCAACATGTAGCGGATTGAATGACTGATAAACATTCACCTTCATGAATGTGTAGAACACTCACTCAGAGCGGTGGATGATCCAACATTAAATTTCTTAAAATAAATCTTATGTTGTGATCTCTGTCTTAAATATACTGGATGAATCTGCTTACAGTTGGTCTAAGATAACATTATTTCTTTGGAGCAATCTCAACCAAGAACAGATCATGGACATTTTTGAAAATCTCAAGAAAAAAGAATTATGATGGAACACGAAAACCATCTTTTGCTTGGTTCTGTTTATAAAAAAAACAGACATCTTTCTGTAACATAAAGAAAAAAAGAAAAAAAGGTATTTAAAGTGCTGTTTTGGTGCAAAATGCTGAATAGATTTCTGTAAAAAAAGAAAAAAAAAAAAGAAAAGAGCATTCTATGATCTACAATTGGCAAATTGCCCTATTAGTGTACATTTAAAGAAAGAGGTTGAAAGGTGCAAATTGGAAGGTGACTTGCTCCCAAGAATCAATAGGTCTGGAAGAGTCTATTATAATAACATCATGTCCCCGAGAGGGCATCAGGGATAAGTATGTTTTTGTTAAATTAGGTGGCGCCATCTTTGCAAGGAAACAGAAATGTAATGTTTGCTAATTGAACTATAAAAATAATAATTACTTTTGATGTAAGGGAAAGCAAAGTCACTCAGCAATGGCTCTGATCGTATAAATTGAAGCTGTTATCATCAGAGTCGAAACTAGATTAGAAGGGAGCTTCTCAAATTACATTTGAATGATACCAAACGTACAGAAGGCTTTGAGTGTTTTCAGTCCGTGTGAGAGTCCTTCTCTCCCCGCTCCCTCACCATGCAGCCACATGTTGTTTACTGGAACAGTATTTCCTTCACAGAGTGAATTCTTTAACCTGTTTCATTCCAATTGCAAGTTTTTCCTGCTAAAAATACAGTTTATGAACAAGTATTAACTTAGGGGAACACTATTTCTGCTATGTTGATTCTGGTTGCTTCCTGACTTAAGCTTTATTTAAGGAATGTTGCCATAATTTCAATGAGTGGGAAGAGAACAAGGTGGTTTATTCAGAATATGAGGCCCTACTCGTATTCTGAATATTATGAAATTCATATATCATAACCACGAAAAAGATATTTCGTGGTTAAAACGTTTGACCATATAAAACATCAGATGTTCTCCGGTGTTCTCTGGCAGGGAATCCTGAGTAAAAGAGTATGTTATTTAGTTTTGATTTTTTCTTTTTCTTTTCTTTTCTTTTTTTTTTTTTTCTGCTTGAAAGTGACCAAACAGTTATCACAAAGTTTCTGAACCTGGGGAATCTGAAGTCCATTTAAAATTGGGGGGAAGGATACTGAGTCTAGGAAATCTGAAATTGGGGGGAAGAAATATACTGAGTCTGGGAAATCTGTTACTAAATACGTCACAGTTCATTTCTGAATTGATGTTAGCAAATATCTCCTGAAAACTGATTTAGGAATCCTTATTTTTAGAAGGAAAGATGGTCCAAAGACTAGACTGTTTGGAACGTGCTCAAATTCCTGCTTTTCCTTTCAGATTTCAAGCAAGACTGACAATTTTGGTGCAATATTCTTTATTTAAGGAGATTTATATATTTGGTCCAATATATGGGTCTATACAATAGCAGAGAGCTGTATATAAATGAAGGCATACCTCAGGTAAATAAGACAAAGACTGATAAATTATGAAGGGATTCTGTGACGTACACCTGTAATTACAGCACAGCCTTTCTCATTCTTCCAACATTAAAGTAGTTCTTCACAGTGCAATAGGCAATGAAGGAAAAAAAAATCTAATTCTATTATTCTATTTTGGCCTATTTCCTACAACAATTATGTCCTGAGAGTGAATGTTGTTGAAAATGATAAAAACAGACAGGTTTTAGACTAAATTAAATCCTCTATTCTTTATGTGAAGTTGCTATTTCAGTCGAGATTTTTCATTTTTTCTCCCTGAACATTCACACAAAAATCATGTAAAAATAAAAATTAAATTAAAATCTTACCTACTAAATCACATTTCAGCATTTTATTTTGAATACAGTATATGTCGCTATAAATTTGAATTAAAAAACTGCAATTTTTTTTTCTCTCCTTGTGATCTAATATTAGGCAAAACCTAAAACTTATCGATATCAACAAGATAAATAAAACACTGAAGTAAAAGAAAGAAGAGCTTCAAGACCTTACTATGGTAATATATAAGAAGACTATTAGACAGATTTTTGGTGGTTTTAAGAAACTATCTTTGCTCACCAAAGTGCATACTTGAAGTGTGTCTGATCAACATGAATGTCTGAAAGCTCTTCATAAATATTTCTCCAATATTAATAAAAAGGTAGAGCCAAGGAGTATTACTGGATAAGCCAGTTGTGAAGAAAATCTATGGATAATCAAAAGGATTACCAAAGGTTTTGTRAAAGGATAATGATATTTTTTTTACTGTTCTCAGTTAATGCTATGCACAATGCTGTGATAGTTTGTGATGAAACACTAGCTCTGACTTGAAATATTTGAGTTTTATTTTCATTTTCCCTCTAAAAGCCTTAGGAACTTATGTTTGAGCTGCCTTTGAAAGCAAAAGATTTTACACTGGAAGAATAACCAGCACATCTCTCTCATTGTATAAAGAATGAGAAGCTGAAAGATGCTTGGTCAAGCAAGAATGCCAGACAGGAAGATATTTCCATCAAAGAAACAGAAAGAGAGAGAAGTATTACAATGATGGGTAAAGGCTAACAACAAAAAAACAATGTCACTCCATAAGATAGGAGACAGAGTGCGGAGTGGATACACTGTCAGAAAGAAAGGGGCTAGTAAGAATTCCCTTTATCTTTACTTTTCTGGTCTCAACAGCTGTCCAGTATTGCAAATGAGGAAAATGGCCTGAAGAAACAGTTGAGCAAAGAATACATATAAGTATAAATGTATAAATATATATAAGTATAAATGGAAAATCTACACTTACAAACAATGACTCGATTMAATCCTTGGGGAAATGAGATGCTCATCTACACAGGACAATCAATATACAGAGATCAGAAAGATCATTCAAAAATGTAGATTGGATGCAAGTTGGTATGTTCCAAAATCAAGGTACTATAGACATGAATCGAAGATTGGTGACAATTCTCAACTCATCATGCAGAGGTTACTGATGGTAAATATTCTCTTTAAGAGCACTATTTGAACAACACCATACAACATATATAGAAGATTTCAGGGATCTTAAAATAAGGCTATAACAGAACAATGTCCAAGTAATTTTCTAGGAATTCATAATGCCTTGTAAAGGAAAAACCACATAAAAAACATTCTAGAATTGAAACAAGGTTAAGTATAGTCCTTCTAGACTTAGAATACTTCTGCTGAACAAGTTCTTCCACTCATTCTGTGACAAAGGCTCTTAAATTTCAGATGGTTTCCTTCACAGAAATGACAAAACAGCCTCTCAGATCAACAGACTTGTTATTGAAGAGTGCAAAATGATATCCCATACAACAAAATGTCCTTTAAAATAAACACGTTTTTTCTACCACATTTGCTTGAAAACAAAGGGGTGTGTGTGAGTGTGTGTATGTGTGTGTGTGTATATGAAGACAAGATCGTGAGAGAAAAAAATGTGCCAAAGTTCTATTGGCTCAATATTTTCCTTGGAGTATAGAATTTCCAAGTTCAAACTCCAGCTTAACTGATTATTTAATTTAATTTGTACATCCACATCTATACACATATGCACACATACCCACTGGAACACCCATAATAAGATGGAGTGAAAGTTGATTACTTTAAAATAATACATTTCCTGCAAATTAGAGCACTCCCTTGGGAAAATGCATTCAAAACAGTAGTCCGAATATATGTTCTAGCTAGCTGCTACTCTGGATTCTGAATTCTGACCAAAAAATATCCTGGGAATGATTTTTTTTTTTTTTTTAAGGTGAGAGCTTAACTGTATATTCTTATGTAAAGTTTTAGTTTTGGCCAATTAGTATATTCTGATTAAAAGCTAATTAGTATAAAGAAATAATTCTAAATAATTGTAGTCAGAAGGGTGTTAAACTAATTAAAAAAAAAAAAAAAAGTGAAAAGCAGGAACAAATGTACTCAGAACAAAATCAGAATGTTGAGAACCAAATTAATCAAGACACTGAAGGACATGAGGAGAAGAAATTATTTAATTGCCTGTACACCACTGCTTGGAGCCTGGATAATAAACACAGGGAATTGGAATTGCTCATTTATGAGCATAAATTTGACCTAGTTGGTATTACTGAAACTTGGCGGGAAGACTTGCATGACTAGAATTTTAAAAACAGGGGATATGATCTTTTTTAAAAGGATACAGTGGTGCCAAGGTATAAAGGAGAATGGTATTCCAACTTAAAAATGGAAATTTAAATTCACTAGTCGGCATGAATCAATGTTCCAATATGTAAAGAAAATAGAAAATTCAGTGACTGTTCATCATGCCAGATTGTTTTTTTAAACAAGGTATTCACATCAGTAAACCTTAAACCATGTCATCTAAGTGACTAGACAGAGAACTTYGATATATACTTGTCTTATATTACAACAATTCAGAATGAAGTTGCCTAGTTGTCCGTTCAGACTGTTGTGACAGTTTTCACTAGAAACATAATTCTCAAAATAGGATAATGACATTGGTTATGTAAAATTAACAGTTTCATATTACGGACAAGATAAAAAGTCCTAGCTTTTAAAAAAATAAAATTATAATGTATCAATTGTCAGAATTATTCCTAACATGAAAATGTTTTCCAACTACATTGTGAGTCAAAGGAATCTTAACAGTGATGCTAATTCTTTGGGGCTGAAAATATAAGGACTTTCAGRAATAATGAAAAAAATAAAAGCAAACGTATTCAATAAATGTTCAGTAAAAAGCAGAGAAGAACCACAAAGTTGCGTTAAACAACTCAGTTGCCTTTCATTCAGATTCTCAGATATCTTATTTGGAGTAAGTTCACATTACAGCTTTCTTAACCTGTACTCTTTGCCTTTCCTCATGTTTGTAGGATATCACTTAGCATTGTCTCTCAGTATTTTGTATTTTTCGTCAGATTTGACTGAAATTGATTGGAGCATTCACTGATATTGAGGAGACATGGACCAATTCAGTAGTACAGGAATAGCATGGCCAGTTAAGCCGTCATGCCTCAGGAAAGAAGAAAGGAATGAGTTTATCTGACACAACAAGAGGAAGTAATATCAGGATAAAAATAAATCCATAATTAGGTATTCAAAGTCAGGTTCACAATATTTTTTGTTATTTTATGCTTCCAGGGTTTATTCCAAAACCTGTGTGAGTCAACAGGAATCTTTCCACTCACTTAAAAGCAGTTTGAAGAAGGTTTATAACAAAATGCAGTGAAGGGTTTGGAAGTTCAAATTGCAAAATATAATGATTTTAACTCACTGCAGGTGCTGGATAAACACTCTGGATAAAAACCACTAATGTTCTTATTTTTCCTGCTGTGTATTTTTCATCCTGGACCTAAAAACACGTTAAATCACCATACAATGGCATCAGAGACTAACTCAAAAAATGATGCAGCAGCACAATGCAAGAGAAGGATAATTAGCATGTGGCTCTATTCAGTGATGAAGTGGCACTACWGTTCTCCAAGGTTGAGAGCCACTGCTGTAGATATTCTCTAACACAAGAGACACTTCTCAGTTTCACCTGCAGCAACGTTTTCTTGGAATTACTCAAGGCCTCACTTGCAAAAACATCTGTTTGCCCAATGTGCCAAAATTATTGCTTCAGGGTCCTAGCACCTGAGAATCACTGATTAGGAGGAAAAAAAAAAAAAAAAACACCAAAACAAACCAAAAAAATCCAATTTTGAACAGTTTATTTTTTATCATGGAAAGGAAGGGAAGATGATGAGAAAGTAGCAGATAGTAGAAGAAGGGCCAGGGGCAGATGGTTGGTGGGGGCATTATCTATATGATGAAAAAAAAATGTGTTTTAAGTGGTTTATTTTTTATGCAATTTGAAGTGRGGACATTTAAGGGATAAGAGGGAGTTTTGCTACTGCCTTCCCATGTTAYGTAGTTGGTTAGTGTCTTAAAACGTCTGTTGTGATATTAGAAAAAATATATATATATACACACTGCTAAGGCATAATTTCTAAGCATATTTAACTAGAAATGCTTTTCTGAATCAAAAATAACTATTCACCCCCTTTTCAGGGACAGTTCTGTCAGTTCGAGAGAGAGACCCCGCTGTAACTGTAGTCCATTAGGGCACTTCCAGTTTAACAACTCTGCCTTCCTTAATAAAGTTTAAACACCTGTCCTTGATGGCTGCTATCCACAAACTTTTGGGCGTGTGGCCGGCACATAGTCAAAAGACTTAAAGATAAATTCGTCTGTGCTTTTGTGGCAAATCTGTAGCACTTTTGGACTTCAAAGTCATCTCTATTTCACACTGTATCTGCTTAGGACGTCATACTGTGAGCAGGGATGCCACTGCTGTTTTAGAGACTGGCGTCTGCTCCCCTATTACGTACCCGGTAGGTGAATGCTCTGCAGTGTGGCACACTGCTGCCAGTATCACAGTAATAAGTGAAGGTGAGATAGCTGGTAAGTCAATCACTCCGTGTGTGTGTGGAAGAAGGTGGCTCTCTGTCCACCTCTCTTAGTGCACATAAGGAAAATTGACTTGCTTTCTAGTAGCCTCTTCCTAAATAAATAAATATGCATGATCACAGCTTAGTATTTTTTCTATGCTTTTCCCAGTGCTCCTCTCTCAGTCTTTCAAATTCTTTCCAAAATTGTCGGTCAGTTTAAATCCCAATTGACAGAAGAGCATCAGAAAATTCTGTTCCTGTGAAGTGCCAGTATACTGTGAATTTAAAAAAAAAAAAAAAAAAAAATCCAATAAAAGGATTGGATCCTCCAATAAAAGGATTTTTTTTTTTTCCTCCAGGACAAATAACATTATTTTTGCAATAGTTATTTTTAAAGGACATCTTGAATTTTTATTGCAGAATTTCTCTCGATGTCTCCAGCTGCAATTAGAGCTAATCATCCCCTACTCCTGGTAAAATAACCGAGCAAAATTCTATTACCTTTCCAGCCAAAAAGGGTTTCTGTCTGCCAGCTCCTTCATACTAATGCTTTCATCCTTGTAAATGAAATGGAATCTATATAAATACAGTAGAAATCTGAAGAAAGCACTTTTGGAAATTAGGGGTGGTCAGAAGCATTTCCATAACATCTGGGGCATGTCTCCCTGGGTGGAGGCCCTCGCAAGCCTTTTAAGACATAAATCATTAGGGTGGGTACAGAAAGTGTCTAGCTCTATAAACACAGTGCAGTAATCAAGGTCATATGTTCTTTTCAGAGTACCAACCTATTGCAAAATGGAGCTTTTGGATCAAATCTGGCTCAGAGCCATCAGTTGGGAGCACTACAAGCCGTGCACGAGTCTTCCTGCAGCAAGCCATGCAGACTTGTTCTTGGAGGTTGTTTTCCTGAGAATGTGCATGAAAGCTAATGTGAATTAACAAAGTGTGTGAAGTTGAAGCATATAAATCATGTTAAAGACTTGCTTCAGTTCGTATGAAGTTCGGAGAGCTTCCATTCCCAGCGGTGTCTGGGCCCTGTTAGCAAGGGGGTCTTTCAACAAACTAGCACCTTTTAAACTTGTTTGCTTGTGTCCCCGCCAGTGCAGTTCCCCAGATTACAGAAATTGTTAAAACCATTAAAATGTCTGATGAGCATCACAGGTGAGTTCTGTATCTTAGTTTGAATCCTTGTATTTGCCTTAATCTCTCCCTATAAGAGTATAGCCTTTTGATTTCAAGGAAATGCCATTGTCTTGAAATCAAATAAAGCCAAGCACAAAAGTTAAAATATCCTTGCAAAATGGTTGGATTAGGTTCTTATTTTAAATTTACCCATAACATCCTACAAGTTTATATTAYAGAATAAAAGTGTATCTATCTGGGCATCTCCAGGAATAGAGCTGCAAACTTATCTAAACAGAAGATGTTAGACACTGCCCAAGACGAGACTAGATAATCCTTTCTTTTAACCTAGTTTGCAAATTCCATGTCACTAAAAGCTTGAAAACTATCTTAACAATGCAACAAATCACTTTAATGGTTTTCTTCCCCTCGACATACATTATCTTTCCCGAGCATAAATATCCAGTGTGGTACAATTCTGATACAGGTTAAAATAAAAATCCACAGAGCTACCTCTGTGTCCTTTATAAATCCCCACTTAAAAATCTATCTTTTCTGTGATGCCTACAAATCACTGCCATCTAGTACTGTTTAAAGATCAATAAAGATGTAGCATTTAAGAAGTTACTGTTTGTCAGCTGAGCAAAGTAACTGTTTGTTCATATGTTGTTGTCAGCCTACTCCAATACTTAGCTTTTGTGGTAATGTATTTTTCTCTCACCAGACTTCATCTGACCCTTTATTTACCTATCTGAGATTTAAGGATTTATCAGGGCAGAAACTGTTTTAGTTTTATTATGATTATTTACTACTTTGATAATTCATATGCTTTACATTAATCAGCAAGCTGAAGAAATTTCCTAGTAATGCAAAATTAAGAGAGAATGCCACCGCATTGAAGGCTGCATGCTGAAAGACTAGGAACAGGTAATTCTTCAGAAAGCTGCAAACTCCTTGTTTTAGTAATGTCCAAAAGGATAGAAAGACTTGCTTGTCTTACCTGATTAAAGCTTGACTTTGAAATATCCATACAACGTGGCCATGGAAAAATAAAATGCAGTCCTAATAGGTGTGAAATGAATTGTCTACAGTAGTGACAAGGAAAAGCTAATGTTGCTATACAAGACATTTAGGTGTGCTCCTCTAGCATACTGAATTCTATTCTGGCCACTTTTGCTCAAGGCTATATGAATACAGTGAAAAGAGAATCACCAAAAAGAATCAAAAGGAGGGAGAGATCCTTATAGATGAGAAATAAAACTTCTAGAAGAACAACAAAAATAAATAAATAAAAAATAAAACCACACAACACTAATCAGCATCAATATATGCCTGTATCTCTACAGGATTAAAAATCAAGCTTTCAGTCCCCAGGTAGGTACCTCAGCTCAAAAAAATACTCATCCTCCTACAGGAGGATGCTTTGAGCTAGGAGTCTACAGGACCGATGGTTCTTCAGCAGGCACAGCCCAAACACCCTTATCCTTTAATGTGGAGGCTGGGTTCTTCCTTTCCAAAACACCATGTAGCATGGTTGAATGTTGTTGAGTAACTGTAATATTAATCTTTCAGAAAAACATAGTCTTCTCACCATGTGGAGAACAAAATATACATATAAACCAGATGCCCCTCCAGGGAAACCAACTGAATTACACCAATGCAAGAGCAGCAAAGAGGGGAAGACACGTGGAGGGCCTGTGCTCCTCTCTGTATACAGGAGTATTGCTAAGATGGACTAAAGGGAAAGTGATGAATACACTTGCACACAAGCCCCAAAAGGCAGGGCCCTAATCACAAACTGACATTTCCTGTGCCTTAATCCAGCCGATAACTCAACTCCAGAAGGGACTCTCCTGAGGTGCGAGGCTCCTCTTCCCTGCAGCTGTGACACTGTTAATAGCCATGCAGCTAATCCTTCCTTGGACTATGAGAGCACAGACCCTGCCTTCACCCTGCCCTGCTTCTTCCTTTGTCTTTTTTAATTAATCATCATCAAAATGTGTCTGGATGGTTCCCCCTCCCCAGTGTCTGCCATTCTGTCCCAACACCCACACTATCTCAGTCAGGGGGAGAAAAGAAAGAAAAAAAGAATGAAGGGGAAGGATGCCAGCTTGAAATTAACAGAGACAATTGCAGTTGACATAATGATACCACATAATCCTAGCAATTAAGTCACAGAGCAGCACAGCAAGTTCATTCTCAATGCTCGTGGCGTTACTTCCCTCTTCCCCTCCCTGACTCCAGCTGAACATGGGAAACAAGGGATTACAAAAGCCGTCGTTCTCTTTAAGAAGTGCGTTTTTAAAGGCTTTCGCTGTCATGTAGGAGCGTGTTAGCGAGGCGCAGCCATCCATCCGTTCAGCACTGGCTGCCGGCGCGTGGCTCTGCGCAGGGGTGGCACCGGGGGTCCCCGGGGGGCAGCACTGGGGCTGRGGCTGCACACAGCTGTGCCATCTGCTCCGGTGACACCACGTCGCTCTCTAAACTCGGCGACGAAAGCTCTCCAGTGATCGTTCATCAGAATGACTTCACGGCATTAAAAATGCATTTCCATACATTGCTTGTTTAAATATTTAACCCTCTTTGGCTTTGAGAGATTGATTCAGATCTGTGGTGTTTATATGTGTAGGAAACATTGATTTTCATATGTAGGCCTGCATTAATTCATGAAGACATGGGCATGCACAGAGTGAACTGTGATAAATGGACTCTTARACGGACCATAAAACTTGGGGACTGGGTGGAAACAATTGGACTTCAGCTCTGACTCTCCTCAGTGTGATCCTCTCCATCAGAAGAGGGGTAGGCTGGACCGAATAAGCCAAGCGCCACGAACTGGTCTCCAATTMGCTTTAAATGGGGGCTGTGCCATGCTCATTTACCTGCCTCTCTCTTTCAGCATTTCTTCCTTGTCCTGATTTTCAGCATATCTGCCCTGTCAGTTCCAAGCAGTGAAGTTTTATTAATACTTTTTTATTATTTCCTTCCTATTTTTGAAGTGCTTTCAAAGAAGTGCTTTTTTTTTTTTTTTTTTTTTGTTGGTTGGTTGGTTGGTTGGTTGGTTTTTTTTTTAATGGCAATTTCCTTTCTGACATATTTAGCCAGCAGAAGCGTTCGCTGTTCTAAAACTGTCAGGCCTTATTATGGCATGGAGGACCTGACACATATAGAGCTGTCAGTTCTGTTATCGCCACAGAACGGTCGGATGCTGTGTGCAATGCTAAGGCTTCTCCCACTGGTTGATAAGCTGAGGATGAGGGTGGCACATCACTCTAAACGTTCCACCAGCTCTTCAGCAAACAAGTGCTAATAGCTTGTATGGAAGAGTAAATCTAGGGTAAATTCCCTAGCAAGGAATAGGGGAAATTTCCTCATGGGGGAAAAAAAGGTCATGGGGCTGAATTTCATACAATCCATATGTGTTGCACATGATGCGCAATTTGGAATATTATCCTTTTACATACACTTCTTAGCTACAATAATTAAAGCCAAGGTTCACTTCTTTTCTTCCTTTAGAAACATGAGAATAAAAACCTAAAAGATATGAAACATGGGGCAAATAGTTCAGTCTGGGAAGCAAACAGAGGTAGGAATTTACAGGTCTAATGTCTGAGGGGCACTGTGGTTGTGCTTCTGACAGATGTGTCGGGCTTCCTACTCAACAGAACACAGATATCCTTTAATCAGKACAAGCAGAGCTCTCTCTCCTAAATATTTTCTTTTCTCCTATATCCATACACACGCAGAGGTATGTATGATCTTGATGATCTATCTCCACAAAGCACAAGGCTCCCTTTAAACATTGTTCAGTGGGACCTGCCATGTAGCACCCAGCTGCAAGGGGTTAGGAGGCATCTGTGCAAGGCAGAGGTCTGTGGCCCAGCCCTGACTTAAATATTAAGACAGAATCTGAAGGAAGTATTGAGATTATCGACATACAGGCTTCATATTTTTTACTACACACACACACACATATATATATATATATACATCTCTGCTTACAAATAGGGAGAGTTAGGAGTTTCCTTGCAATATTTTCTGCATTGTGTTTTAATTTCACTTTTCTTCCTACGTATTTTTCTTGCCTTTTGTTCAATCATTTTCTATATTATACAAATGCTAATAATAATAATTTAATTTAATAACACCAGTTTTGCACAGCACTTGAGCCCATTCACTCGAGGGTACCTAATCCTTCACGTCCTCACCTTGCAGCTCCTTTACCTCCTCTGAACCATCCCCAGAAACCACATCTTCCTCAGACCTTGTTAGGGCAAGCAAGTCCAACCTCATGGAAATGAACTGAGAAAAATCCAACCTTCAAATATGTCATCTCTTCATATTAAAGGRTACCAAAACAAGGTTCTCTTGTCTTTCCAGTCAGAGTCTTATCATTTCTGGAGACTGCACGTACCTAATTGCACCGTAAACTATGGACTGCCTGGACAGTGATGCTCAAAAACCAAAGGTCTGAGAGAAAAGAGGAACATGAAAATAATGCAACATATACTGGAGTTGCTGCAGCACCCTAAAGGGACAAGAGTTCTTTAAATTATATATCAATCTAGCTGTGATATAAAGGGAGAAAAATCCCTCCAAAGGACAAATATCCGCCACATTTGTGATTTTTAATATAATGGATCATTCATTTTGCCTGATGGACCATATTCCAGCTAAGACTCTGACCCYAGCATTACAATTTGCTTGCCTTTGAACTTTTTTGAGCATGTTCTCTTGTTCCTCTGAGTTCCCGAATGTTCTGTAATTTTTTTTGATACTTTCTTTCTAACAAGAGGAAAAAAGGATTTGAAGATATGAATTACTGCTTCTTACTGTAGATCACATTTTTCAAATACCTGGTAGGCATTATTGACCTAAATTAAGTGTCTGAAAGTATAAGTTTGTAAGTTGGTAAAATACATGTGAGAGGTGGCAATCTAGTAATCTAGGGCAATCTCCAGTTGTACTCAATGGGGAAAAAAACTCAAGCACTTATAAGGGGAAATAGTATCTAGATACATGTGATAGCTGTAAGCTACCTACTTCAAAGCACTATTCTGAGTTATGTAAATTCCCACTATTAAGGCATTGAAATAGTGACAGAATCAAAMCAGCTTCCTTGAACTCTGCATCTGTATCACAGTCATTAAGGCAGGCAGCCTAATAACTACTTAATAGAAAAGAATGTGTTACCAAACATTTTAACACAGACGTATGTTTTGTTCAACTAAAAAGATAAAGGTATGTTCAAGAATAAGGACCTGGAGCAAAAGATTCAAACAAAATTCTTTAATCAAGTGTAAGGAATCTGTAAGTGCGGTTAATTGTGTATGTCTATATACATCTTACTTGCAATATTTGAGTGTTACCAGACACTTCAGATTATGTGTACATATATCTACTCCATCAAGAATGCATTCAGGTTTCTTGTTTGTTTTAATGGCATGTATCACTACAACATTTAGGAACACACACCAGATTGGAAGYGATCTTTTTCATAGGAAACATTCCCTTCTTGTCTCAGAAAACTAAGGTAGATAATACCAACAACAAACACTCACTGGTCCTGTTAGCAGGCTCTTACAGAATAATACTTCTGATTTTTTTTTCTTTTAATCTCCTTTAACTTCTAGCAGGATCATTTAGCCACTTTTATTAAATGTATTAGTTTATGTTAGGTTTATTGCAGTGAACTACAACTTTTTTTTTTTTTTTTTTTTTTTTTAATAGAGAACAGTTACATTTCCTCTCTGCCTTCATTTTACTGATCTAAACAAGTCAAATCTATTTCATAAAATAAGCTCTCTATTTCCTGGCTCATTCCAGGAGCTCTTCAGCAGTTTGGTCCAATCTGGTGTTCATCTTCCTTGGATAAAGGCAGTCGCAACTATAGGCACCTCTCCAAACTTCTGCACAAGTTACACTAACACACTCTTAGCACTCATTTCACTTTTTGGGTTACAGAAGTGCTACTTTAAACTCTCCATTCCTCTTTTCAAGGATGAATGCCTGTAATGTCTCGGGATTGTCACATACATCTTCTCAACAACTGGATGGATGAAGCTTTAGATTCTAACAGTTCCTCACTCTTGCCTAAAGTAATTCTATTTCTAGCATATGTTTGATGTAATTATATAAAAGCCATAAATCTTCATTATTACTATGTGCACTAAACGCAATGACTGTAGAGCCCAAGAGAAGTAGCAGTTGCTCTAGTTCAGTCACCCAGTGGGACCAAAGCTTTGCTAAGGGATTACAGTCCAAGCAGAATGCAGGTAAAGGAACCACAGAAAGGCAAYGTGATTAAGCAGAGGTTAGACACCCAGCTGAAGGAGGATCTAAGCTGTTATGAACCATGTCATAATCTGTCAAGCCAGGGTGTCATTTTTAGAAAACCACTGAGATCTTTGTAAAGAAAGTAGTTTTATTGGGAGTGTGGGGTAAAGCTTTAAGACTTGACAGAAGGACTTTCGGTAATTCGGTTTGGACACTTGGAGAATATGAGTTGAGAATTCGTGAGATAAAGTTCTGACTGGAGAGGCAGCATTACCATCAGTGTTAAAGCTAGCACAAAGTTTCTGAGGTCACCTAAAACATCAAATCTGACACCAAAATGGTTATCGTGTTCTTCAGCTTGAGTATGTGCAGACTTGTGTGAGCAGAACTAATATCCTCCTGCCCCATAACAATGAGCACTTTTTACAAGTAGTAAAGGACACTGCTTTAATAGTATTAAAAATTCACTTTAGAAAAGGCAAGTTTTGACTCTCATATTAGAAAGTAGCAACCAGAAGACTTACAGTAGAATAAAGCAAGGAGCAAAAGGGATAAAGAAAGCTCTTAAATGTTTTCTTCTGCCGTAGACTAGCTTGAAATCTTGACAGGCCTTCTCCACTCCCGATTGCACAGGGACGGAACACCTAAACACTATGTGAAACCCTACACATGCTGGATTTTTGCACTGGATGTCTGCTATTTGCAAAGACCTAACTGAATTTCCAGAGGATGCCTAGCAGGTCATTTCAGTTGTCAGCTTCAAGCCGGTAATGAGGATTTATCAGTTCCTGGTGCACATTCACAGTTGATCTCTCACCAGTACATTTCTATAAATACTGCTTATTTATCTGGATGCATTGTGAATTAACAGCTTACTTTATTTCACTGTATTTGTAGTTAGTTAGTTAGTTAGTTTACAAAGGCAGGCTAAATAACCAGACCAGTGTTTATAACTCTATCCTCTCAAATGACACCGTGAACGGAGACCTCAGCACAGCCAATGCTTCCATTGACGTCAAGGGCGATAATTGCATTAATAGCGAGTCATGACAGTCTCATCGGAAATTTGCTCAGGAAATATAGCAAGGGAGCTGAGAGCCATTGTTTCATAAAAAATAAAGAAACCTATAATTTTACTGAAAGCAGAAGGGCACAAAAATTATATTGTTTAGAAACTACTCGAAATAATAGCCATCGTGTCACCAGGCTTGTCAACCTTTATGTCAGCCAAAGAAAGCTGCAAAGATAAAAAAATCTGTAAGTGCTCAGACAATTATAATGTTGGGAGTTTAGAGGTTACACAGGGTCTTAGGCAGAATCTTAAAGCTGCTGTGTTTTCATAACACTTCTTCCAACTAAGTTTAAATTCAGAGCTTGGGTAGAGAGGTAGTAAGAAGGTTGTTAAAAATATGAAGTGAGAGAGTAAGGATTAATCCTTGAATACACACATCTTAACTGGGAATCAGTTTGGTAGTAGGCAAATTCAAAAAGGAAACACAGAATAGTTGAGCAAACAGAACACAAATATCTACAATTGAAAAGAAAACTCATTTGGACTGTTCTTCTCAGGACTGCCATTTTGATCAGAGTGGATCTTTTCTAAAAAAGAATGTTCCATGTGCAGCAATGCCCCTAGTACAGGCTGCTGGCATGTGTGTAACCACCTGAGCCGGTAAAGACATTTCCTACATGGGAGCATCTGGTGCAGCTACATACAGCAGACTACTTGGATGCTGTTGTCTTTGGAGTGTCATGAACTTAAGTGTACTTAAACGGTAACAAATCTGGTCACAGAACGTCTTGCAAACTTCCTCTTGGACAGCAAAAAATATATATTGATGCATTATACTGATGCACAAAAGTCTTTTTTCTTTTAATATATTATTTTTTCTGTGTTTATTTTGGCAGAATTTGCTGAAGAGCACTGTCACTTTGCTGGAAGTAAAACACGGGCTGAGGAAAAAAAAATACTCCTGTTTGAAGGCTAATCAGAAACCTTCTAATGTCTAATTCCAGTGTATTGGTTCCATCTCAGAATGATGGATCTCTTTCCATGACCCACTAGCACATCCCAAAGCTTTGGTAACATTCACACACCCAGGAAATCAGCACAACCCTGAATGATGGCTGCCACAGAACTGCTGCACTGACGTAMATCAACAGCAGCACGAGCAGTAATTGTGACATGTCATTCTCAGCCCTYGCTGTTAGAGCTGTGTCACCGTATATGCTGAAACCACCCCGGGCTACTGTGGCTCCATGAATTGCTGCTAATTCCATTTTGTACTGTAATGATGCTGGGACAAATTTAATCACTTCAGAGGCCGAGGATGACAAAACTTTATTTAACCTAGAGGCACRGGGATCCGCGTGTCTCAACCTCTAGCTCTCAAAAGAAGCCACACCGCTTTTTCCCAGYTTTGATGCTTCCATCTGCCTGCATGAATTGCTTTTTGTGTGCAAACACGAATTAGCACCCAAGGGTCCCACTCTCCTACTGCCCTCTCGTCAGTGATGGTCAGTGTTTGATACTTGAGAGCAACAGACTCTGACACTCAGCCAGAAGAACCAATTGTTCRGTATTATACTTCAGGGAAAAAGGGGTGAGAATGCTTTTCATCTTTCTTAAACAATTCATGCCCTGAAGCAGGAGGGCTGAGGCCTCCTGTTGTTTCATCCTTGCTAGTGTCACTCATTCATAACTTCAGGATTTTTCATGATGCTTCCCCTTGTGAGATTACACTTTGGCTTCCTAGAACACATTGCCTATCTGGGCACAGTCRAGTGTTTACTTCGAGCACTCAGGGAACGGCTCTACTGCAGATGACCAAGGTCCTGATCCAAACACCTCTTCTCTCACATACAAGTCACATACACATCACACACATCACACACACATTTCTCATTCAAGTTAAACAGAGGATGTTTTATTCAACCTTACTCCATGTATTAAATTTGATGTATAGCTTGGTTCAGCTTTTATGTTAGATATAGGGAAATTCACTCATTCTTCTCTAACAAACACGATGTGCATATAGTCACTTTGTGCATATTTTAGCCTCACTTTCTAAGTGAACGATCCTGATAAAATAACATTCTCTGTTTAGGCCACTGTGCATGTGTATTTGCCTATGTTTCTCTATGTGYCAGCACTCCCATTTCAACAGCTTGTGAATCTGTTAATCAATCTGTAGAGAAGACATTCTGAACTATTAAGTGCTAACATGCTCCATGAAAATAATGCTTGAAAAAAAGAAAACACATTTTCTTAATTTCTATCACCATCTGAGGGGTTAGATCATGAAGTTTACTGTTAACAGTCACAGTAGAATCCACATGACAAAGAACCTTGCAGTTCAACCTTGCAGCAGAAACRCTGCAATCAATATTCACACTTTATTAGACACTGGAGAGTCCAAAGCAAGRCAAAGTCATGGAATCCAAAGGCATGTCAATAAACAGGAGTGAGGACGCTCTTTTCACAGAGAAGACAAAGATACCTGAGTGGTCATCCTTCTTTAGTGTGGTTGGGATCAGACCCATTAGAGTAATTCCTGGTCTTTATAACGCACTTTTCACTCTTATTTCACAGCACTTTTCAAAGAAGTAGAAGAGGTTATGACAAAACCATATTCCCATCAGGAATGCACAGTTCAGTCAGAAATGAAACACTTCACAGAATTGGGTCAGCCTCAATATAGTATTGAAGAAAAATGGAATAAAGGCTCTCATGTTTCAAAACACTACATTCTGACATTGTTGAAATAAGCTATTTCTTTCTTTTTGGCTGTTTCTTCTGAAATTACTTTCTATTCCTGTGTTYTAATAGCAGACCATATTATACCATTCTGTACCACACTGCATCATAATAGAAATGATAAAAAGTCAATTGAAATGTTTCAAATGTGTCATTACAACTTAAACCAGATTTTTTTCTTGATGAGAAATTAACAATTTCAGTTCTCCTTTCAAGCCATATGCAGCTGAAATTGGCAATTCTGTCCATTTTCATTAAGTTGTAATYACATCCTCTGTATAACCATAGCAAGTATCCTTAGTCCTGTTTTACAAATGAGAAATTTCAGTCATGAGGAAAAGACCTCAAGATCAGCAAACAGATGTCAGCAGAGCTGGGACCAGAACTCCTGCTTCTGAACAGAATTAGGCACCAAGGGATTTTCTGTGCAGAATTTTCTGAAATTCAACTGTCCGACTATTTTTCTTTATGGATTACAATGAAAGCAGTAAATTTTATTTTTTACTTTTTTAAACCCAATGCCTTCTCAAAGTGATCCAATCCAGAATCCCAATCTTGGGCTCCAACAGCCCACAGATCTAGATCTGATATTTCTAATAAAGGATACCAATTAACAGAAATTCTGTCTAAAACGAGGAAAATTAGCATGAAGCAAACTCTACTAGAATTTCAATATTTTTAAATTAATGTATCAACACTTTCAAGCACTAAACACTTAAAGCATTTCTAACTATTTCTATTCCTAAATCTCAGTATCTTGCTAATACTGGAAAAACCCACAACTTCTCTTTGTATTTGTGGAARTAAATATGATCCTTGCATAAAATATACTGCAGAAACTAATTTGAGGGTGGTACAGTAATTTTTAAGAGTGGAGTTTGGATCCACATTGATACGATAGAATAACATTTCAGGAAAAACAAGAACAAATCAAGAGTGGTAAAGAGGAAGGCATGCATATACAAGAGTGTGGCTGAGAAACCTGCTGAGTATAACGTGATGAACTTTTCCAGCTCAAATGTCATATGTCAAGAAAAAAGACCAGACTGTAAGCAGCAAACTGGATTGCCATCATTTCACTTATGCTTTCCTGGATTTGCATTTTTGCAAAAGAAAATCAAAACATATTGCTTTATCATTGACATTTTATAGACTGAATATTTGAACTTTCCCATTCACAAAGTTCATTTAGATAAGATCTGGTTTTTTTTTTCTGGGTTTTTCTTTTTTTTGGTTAGAAAAGGTCAATAGAAGAAAAGCAAACTTTCCTTCCACTTAGAAATCTATTTTAAAATTTCAATTTGTTAAAAATTGCTAAATAAGTCTGACCCTCTATCATTCACACAAAATATAAGGTACTTGCATTCTTTTTCAAGTAAATTTGTTCCATCTTTCTATTCCTACACATCATTCAGGGTATCTAAACTGAAAAGCTACAAGAATCTCACTTTTTAAGTTATCTGTAGTCTATTCTTTGAGTATATTTATATGTGTCTATGTTAAATACACGTGGCAAAGTTCATGTATGAGTTTAACTCAGCATTTCTTACTACGTATACAGTCTTGGTGACAGAACCAAGAAGTGGATCTTAGGCTTTTTTTTATTTTTTTTTAACCAACGGTACTTAAGTCACTGTCAAAAATGGAAGTCAATATGTGTTTGTAAGTATGTGTGTATTAAGATCTCCAAGAGGTCTAGTGCATGGACTATGTGTTTGCGGTGGCATTGAAGGTAACGGGACACATTTATTTTGAATTCCATGCTCTTAAGTAGAGGATTTTTCAGGAATTATTTTTAACTCAATCACACTTGATGTGGAAAGGCTGTTGGCAGGATGTTGCTTTACAGCTACATTTTTCATAGCAGCATAAAGCAAAAAAAGGGAGATGATGTCCTTTAGATGACAGTAAACTCCCTGTATTAGAAATGAGTGTTAAATCTATCCACTTAAAAACCTGTCCTTACACATGACGTAGGTGGTATTTACAGACTAAAGAACGGTGACATTTACAGAAGAAAGATGTTTTAGCCAGAGAGCAAAGCGTTATGTTGGAAGACATTCCTCTCCTTAAGTCACCAGGGCCATACCGAGCCTGTCCACATGCACTTTCAGTCCAAGTACTGCTTCCCTCACCCCAGACAAAGACACTTAACCTTGCAAAACTCATAGTTTTCTGAATATTGAATGGATATTGATGCCCACAGGTAAGGCTTGATGCAGCCTCTAGTTCGGACACTCTCCTGCTTTTAGCACTTTCCTGTGCAGCATTCAGGAGCTTAGAGRAGTCCTGACTCGTACACAGCCATTAGGAGCAGATACCTCAGCCCAGTTCTGAATTACTTGTTAGAAGCTTGTTTTTTAAAGGTTGCAATGTCCAAGTTCAGCAACTAAAATAAATGTTCTGAGTATGTTCCTAATATTTTTCTTCCTAATAATAACTTGTCTTGCAGACTCCCTGTTAACATTTTCTTCATGTTCAAGTGCTTAAACAAGTTATATTAAGCCAGTAMCGCATGCATTAGGAGTACAACTGAAATTTCATTTTTGGCATCTGTCACATTTTCTTCCTTCTCCCACCCAACCTCTGGAATCAGATTTGATTCTACACAGAGAACGACAGCTGCTTAACTGTCAAGATTTTCTTCAATCCTACCTACCTCTACTCTGCTTAGCTTTCAAGAACTGAGTAATACATAAAATTCAGGTGAGTGTTCTTAAAATTTGGCGCTTTTGAGACTTGTGAAGGCTGACAATACACCTGAACTCTGTCACAGCTCTGTGTCTGCTTTCCACATAATATTAACGTATTTAACGGAAAATATTTTTTTCCTTTTCACAGTTGGCTTAACTGCCACTCAAGTACAAAGTCCTTTACCTAGGTAATCTGCCCAAATTCAGGTCTGAGCTGGGGTGAGTTCTTCACTGAACACTGTTATGACGCAGGAAAAATCTTGCATTGTGAATGCAGCTRTTACTATGAAATATCCCAGAAGATTTTTTTTTTTTCCTTTTTTCTGCAGGATCTTTTAAGTGTACTAAGAGAAAAAACAGGGTGAAAATACATAATTTCTAGAATACTTTTAAAAATGTTTTACAGTGCAGGATTGAATTTTTCATCTTTCACTGGTCTTATCATTTCTTAGCTATCCATATCACCTACTCATGTAGGATTTGTCTTATAAAACTTTACAAATTGAAATTTAGACGGCTAGGACAAACCAAGGTTCTTTTGGGTTATTGCCATTTCTCTCCTCCAAGTCCTGAAAGAAATCCTTCACCTTAAGATTAATTTCTGAATTGAATCACCTTCTAAAGGCATCCAGGCATCTCTATTGACCACAGAGGGAAACAGTCTTCTATTTGCTAAAACTAGACACATAACTTTGATGACTATATTTAGGTGAGATGAAACATGCCTTCGAAAAACTCAGTGATAATTCAGTAAACTTTAKCCTTTTGTACTCCCTCTCTTCCCTGCTGTTTCTTTTGTTCACTTGTCACTTCTCATCTCCATGTCATGTATCTGAAGTTAGACAGTAAGCTCTTTGAAGCAGAAACCGGGCCTAAATATTTCTCTCAACACTGAATAACCTGCTTAAACTACCAGTAGAGTAGAAGATTATGCTGTGACTAAGTCTCTCTACATAAATTAATCAGGTATAATAGTTCTGGGGTTTTTTTTTTTTTTTTTTTTTTTTTTTAGTTTTAAGAAAATCTGCTTCCCTTTACCAAAGCATCAGAAAAAAAACACCAGAGAAAGCACAGAAAAAAAACACCACTGTGCCCAGTAGTATACACTCAGGACTGCATTTAAGGATGCATTACTTTCAGTCAAAGAATAATACTAAGCAGAAGTGACCAACATGGTTGTTYCCTTGTAGCCCTGCAACACCCTCGTGCCCTTGATAACAACGGGCCTCATCTCAGGTTTCCGAGACCTCAGGACTGAGGCTTGTCAGATACACCAGAAATGTTTGTAGCTCTGCTAGTCAGTCTCTGGGGAGCAGCAGCCCCACTTCCACTGCCTGACTGATCACTGGGACGGTCTGGGGGGGCTCCCAATGTCCCCGCATTGATCCCATGCAGCTTGGGGACATCCTTGCATACCTTGCACCACCACAACACAAATCCCAGCACCAAAACAAAGGCTTTTTCCAGAATCGCACCATCACTGTAGCTATTCTGCCTGCCCTCCCACCCCCAACTACCACAACAGTCCCCTCGGGGACATAATGGATCTTCCCAGGGATGCGGGTCCCTCAGAGTGTCTCTGCTCAAGCGCTGGTCATCCACAAGCCCCTGGGGCTATGTCTGCCACCTCCCCTCTCTTCCCAGGTCTCCTAATGGCGGCAGCTCCAACTATTACAGAACCGGCTGGAACCGGCTATGAGCAGCGCAGGGGAGCTCCCCCACCACCACATTGCTACCAACTCTGTTTATGGCCCACACAAGGGGTAGAAGTGGCAACAAAGGACATATCTGCTCTAATATATGTGGAACTTAGCATATATTTGGTAAATTCAGTTGTAACATGGAGCTGCAAGCTCTGAGGAAAGCGCGGGGTGTGGAAGYGTGCTACAGAATGCGAAAATGGCCTCAGGTGTTTCATGGAAGGAGGAGGACGAAGCCAGCAACATCAGCATCTTATTCCTCCCATACAGGAGCAGGAAAAGAGGTAACAGCTCATTATGTAAATATAACTACTGATGCTATTAAATGCAGAATGGCTGGGGCTGGAAGGGGTCTGTGGAGATGCAGGTGAGGTGTCTCCTGACCTGTCTTCTCACATCTGGGCTGGACATGCTCAGATCTCCTGGGTCTTCAGGTCTCTCTCCTAATACGGGAGATACCCGAATCCCCTAATCCAGTTTGTAGCCCTCTGTTGGATTTGCTCAGTGCCTTCACCCCCACTTGTATGTGTGCAGCCCAGAAGTCAGCCAGCCCAGTGCCTGTTCCCAGCACTCATTAGGATTTTTTTTTGTGCATAAATGTACATATTTGTCCTTTCCCACAATAATTATATCTAAAGATTAGATCGTTAAGATTTTCATTATATTAACAATAAATTTCGGGCATCAATAAGGTGTGCTTTTCCTTTGCCATAAATAAGATTTYGAGTAGAGCACCATCCTGCTACAAGGTGTGTTGGGTGCTGCCCTGGAGAACAACTGTCTCTTTGTGGTAAAGAGAGTTCAGATAAGTTTGTCAGTTTGAAGTTTTTGAGCGCAGTTAGGGGGAAAAAAATTTTTTGCCTATCAAATCATTTGTTTCACAGAGCGTTTAGAAAGTGAAGTGTTACTTAAGTGCTCAGATTTTCTTTAGGTTAACTGAAAGTGATGCTATACACAAAACTGTAACTCTAAGCTAGACAGTCATTGGAGTATTTGCCTGCAAACTCTCCAAACATCAAGAAAGTAAGCTCTAAAAAAATAAAAATAAAAGAGAGAGACAAGACCTAAATGCAATGACTTACAATATCTCTATGGCATGTATTATTTTTACTGTAAGATTTATCAAACCGTTAAGACCTTTTATTGCTTCAGGTAACATCTGTATATGAATGTTATTGTCTTCTTTGTATCTATGAGGTAGCTTTATGTCAATATTTTACACTCAGAAAATACCTTCAGGACATACACTTTGTTTAAAGAGCAAATGAAGAAATAACACTTCCTTTCTAGAGAAGGCTTTTTGTTGTTTTGCCTCTGAATACAAGAATAAGTCTCCAAGATTGTTGTTTCTCTGATAAAGAGTTGTACATTTTTTATTCATGGGAAGGAACTGACATCACATGACAATGTCATAAACTTCAAAAAGGCACAAACATACACATCCCACTGTCTTATACTCTGCTGAGATCACAAATACTCAAAGGTTGGAGATATATGTAAGAAATATAAGGATATTTCTGCTTTAATGAGCAGTCATCTCTTCAGTGCTTGTCACTAGAAGTATCCATCTACTTCCCAGGCTTTGAGACACATCATTCATCTCTAAAGGGCAGAAACTCCCTTTTTACCAATTTGAAGAGGAAGCTGGTTGTTGATTCCTACAGAGCTAGGTATATTYTAATCACATCAGTGCTGATTTTAATCACAGCATGTTTTCTGAATGCTAAACAATTTGAATGCAGGGATATAATAGCTACTGTAGATAGTGAGAAAAAAGTTTCATCCTGTATGCAACAGTGACCAGCAATAGAGACCCGTGGGGAAAAAAAAAAAAAAAAAAAGGGTAAGAATGTAAAGGCACTTCACCTGTTAACATTCCTGTGTTACTCCATGAGCCAGAAGTGCAGTGTTAGTATCTAACTCTTTGAGGTGGACTTTTCCTCCCTGAATAAGGCCAGTTGTCTTTAGACTCTGATGTAACCACAGCAGCCAAGCCAGAGGTTTCATAGCCTAGTCTGTAAGGTTTCATCTTTTCTGGCCTCCCATGGAAAAGAATTTTTAATACTGATAGTTTACACCAGTTTACACCTGTGCATTGGAATTTGTTTTTTCTGTAGACACCATAATTTAAGTGTACAAAACTGAAAAAGAGTCAACAGATTTGAGAAAAATTACTCAGTTTAGCTAAACGTGAACTTCTATATTTGGTCAACTCAATCGCTTTCTAAGTTTTTTGTTCATTATATTGAGTAGCTCTCCATGAGCTACAATTTAATGGTAAACTATTTTCCCAGACTTCTTTAGAGTAAGTGTCCTGAATGTGTGTGATGATGCTTGGAGAGAGGTGGCCACTGAGATGTACTCATTCACTTTGTTAGKTTTGTTATGATTGAAGATGTAAATTGAAGCAAACTACTTGACTCCCACTTTCAGAAGGTGTGTGAGTCCCCTACCTCAGAGGTAAATTTTAGGTTGTATTAAATCATATTTTTGAAATGCATCTTTCTGACAGCAAATGAATTGAGTCCTAGATCTGATTATTAGAGCAATTTRAACACTTGCATATGAACATGTAGGTACATGAAGAAATCTAAAGTTATCTGTTGTAAACTGTGTGCTGAATACTATCGTATATGAATTCTAGTTCTCTTTTTCTGATAGTGAGTGATCCCTTCAAGACCAAAGCCCTTTCTAAGGATAGTTCTCTCCAAGTTCTCTACTTTTACTTAGCCTGAGCAACTTTCATTTTTTTCTGAATTACTCCATCGTCCACTTCCACTCTTGTCTGGATAACATATTTTAATGGTTACACTTTGTCAACAACTTTGATTAGAAGGAGAATCTAGAATGTTTAGTTTAGATTTAGTTCTCATATTCTGTATGCCTAAATTTAGCTGAAAGGAATTCCCCTATTCTATTGCTCTCCAAGCTTCTGAGTGGGACTGTAAGGGCAAAGAAGGCTCATCTATAGCTCATCTATATGCTGGCCTAGGTAATTAATGGTAATGACTTTAGAGATCACAGAGTGTATTCACCTTTGTGAACTCCTCAGAGGTTTAGACTGMAGATACACTTCACATGAACAGTTAAACTTTGTGTGCTTATTGGAAATAGTCACATATTTCTTCCACTATAATTATGTGTATGCTTTCTTCCTCCAAATAACCTCCTGGCATTTCTTGCTGTCAGGGATCATAGATAAATGCTTACACATTTTTTTTTGTTTGTTTGCTTATTTGTTTTTGTTTTGTTTTTAAGGCTAGATAAGCCTATCACGAGCATCCAATCTTACCTTCTCTGTAACATAATTCTTGCATCAAGCCTTATTCCTGGGTGTGCTAGAGGTGGTCTTTTAGGAAGACATCCAGGTCACATTGTCACCCTTATTTCCCAGGGCTCCTCACAGAGTTTCACCTCTGACTCCCCAAGATATCAGCAGGGGCTCTGGAAAATCATCCCAGCTTTCAAACCTCAATACTTGAAGGGTGATTATAGCCTCCAAAACCTCGAGCAGGGGCGGGGATCTCCCCTTACTGACTGAAAGTCTTTCAAGAGAAATATTAAATCCTACAGAGTCTCCTTGTTGAAGAACAAGGGATGTAATTTAGCATGTAGCACTCCCAGGAAGGCAAAAGACTGAAAACTAATTGGTTTTCCAATTACAGAGAACATCAGTGATTGCACCAGTGTCTGTCTCTTTCATATAACATTTCAGACAAACATTATTTGTAATGTGCAGCAATAATAATAATAATGATATGGTGCACTTACACAGTGACATCCGTCTCAATAGATATCAAAGTGCTCTAAAATCTTTGTGAGTTGTTTCTTTAATATCGCTGACCCAGCCCTTGGCTGTTTGGATAACAAGTTGTTCTCATCAGAGCTAGCAAGGAACTGAACAAAACTTTCTAACTTTGTTGGCTTGTCTCTAAAATCTTACCAAGGCTCCCTCATTTGTCTCCTTCATATATTTCTCTTGCTAAACATTAATACTTAAAAGCATTTTGCATCTAAATCTTCTTGAACTGGGGAAGAGACAGTTTGTTCAGTACCGAATTGGTTCACTTCTGAGTACTAGCGTAGTATTGTCATAGTATCATTACTTTAATTACTACTGTCAGCAGTGCTCACAGCATTGTTACTATGATGTACAATGATCATTATTATTATTTTGACAATGATTATTGCTTTTATTCAAGTTAGGATTTTATTTCTGGTTGCCGCAATGAGAATGTTAAAATTAAAATTAAAATAAATTAGTAAAATAAAATAGTAACATTCACAATAATAATGATATTCTGAAAAGAGGCATACTTCATTAAGGAACCCTATTATGCTTTCCGATAATGATGCTTCCTAACAATCCAAGAGCTAAGCATGCCCTTAATTTATGATATAAAAAAATCCAAAGTTTTGGGCAGCAATACGTTGAAGATTAAGATGTCAACAGCAAACTGGCATTAACTTGAACAGTGTAGCATAGCACTGTTATTTAACAAACCTAGTTAACAATTTAGTTTGGAAAAGAAAAATAATAGCAGATATATTTTAGTATACAAATGTTGCACGGACTGAGCCTAGGTGACTAACTTACCTTGCATACCCTGCTTTTGCAGAGGGTAAGTTATGAAAGATGACTTGAAAGTCTTGTCTTGAGTGGTCATATGAGGTTGCATTTGAATTTAACAAAAAGTGTGTCTACAAAACTCTCCCAGATTGGTTTGGTACCTGGAAGTGAATTAGTATCACAAGCTTCTTGTTCTTTGTACACTACAGAAATCCAGGTCATGTTATAGGAACAGGGCAAGGGRCCTTCTGCTGAGGAAATATTATACTCAATTTACACTTTTGAAATACATAGTAATCAAACCTAACCGCCACCAGAAGGTAGCAGGTACCAGCGCCTTTCTATCAGTCACATTACCAGCACTCAAGATCCTGTTTGACTTTCTCCCTGTGCTTAAAGTTACGGGTTTACGGGATYGTAGTTGAAACCGTTTGTTTTCAGACAGCCACGAAGCCTATAGCTGAAATTGGCCTTATGTGTTATTACAGAGCTTCTGCAGTGCACTAGAGTAATAAGGGCAAGGAGAAAGATATGAGATGCAAAATGGGCAAGGGAGGAAAAAAAATTATTTTTTCACTTTTAAAGTTAGAAAAAAATGAAAGACCAAGCAAAGAAATACTTTTTCTATGCTTATATTGAGTTTGAGAAGCAGTGAGGAATAAACAAATTATACCTATTATTATTAAAATAGAASTTGAAAGAATTCCATTAGACAGCTTTTTTTTTTTTCCCTGCTAACATTTTTGGATTCCAAATTTTAGTTAAATGTGTTATTGTAACAGTTTGTCTTGAATGTGAAATGTACAATTTAGGTTAGTTAAATGCACTGAAGCCTCCCAGACATCACTGCCAAAGCTTTGAATGGAATTAGCAAGTGCATGTACAAATTACATCTTATTATTCAGCAGATGAATTTTGCAAGGTTGAATTTTCACTTATCAAGGTTATCCATCTTCCTGCCTAGACTGTTTGCGAGGGCGATATAGAGCCCCTGTTCTCCAGGGATTCAAACTTTTCTGATGAAAGGAACATCATCTGTAAACTCAAGCAACATAGGAATGTTGTGGTCTCCGGTTAACGTGATGCACAGATGTGCCTGAGATGACAAAACAGAATATGATTAGGAAAAACTCTTTTACTGGCTGTACACAAGCACAAGGAATAAACCTGTGCTCTATGAAACTGACTCCATTTCGAAAGAAGGTACRAGTTAAAAAGAAATTTAAAAAGTGTACGTGTTGGTATGAAGGCAAAAAAAAAAAAAAAAAGACATTTCCTGCGGATTGGACTCTTTTCCTCTCTGCCCCTGTAATTATTGAACTACCTTCCTGCTACAGATAGCTTTAGACTAGAAGCTTAAAAATTCTGGGACCTCTGGAGTAATTTGGCACTCTCATACTCACAGTTACTCAATGGGAAGCCTGGACATCTTGAAAAGATATCCATCACTGTCAGTGGCAATTACCATGGCCTACGTTTAATTTAGTTTCCTGTCATTTTATGTGTTGTGAATTCTGCATAACTGGTTCAGCTAGGTAACTTGAACTATGGATTGTCTTAGGATGCACCAGAGAGGTGGGAGAAACCAAGCCCCTCGGATAGAACACATGAATCAGACAAATAGCCCAAGCTAAGATTTTTGCCTAGCCACTGAGTTCTGTGAGGAAACAGGTTGCTTGTCTTTCACGGGTAATTGTAATAGCGTAAGTTTGAAATACCTATACTGAATTTCACTAAAGCTAAAAGTAATGTAGAAGAGGGAAATACATAGTCCTCACAGTCATAGCATACAGTCACTGTAATTATCAAATCTACTTTTGCAGCCCTCTTAGCGAGCATTAAAATCTGCCTTTAATCTTTACTCTGCACAGAATAAAGCAAATTAATTGTTTTTAACCATGCCAGGTAATAGAACTTACATAAAACTGACATATGAGGAAAAAGCCGTATACGGTATGAGATGCTTCCCAAGTGCCTACCCCAGGGCAAACATTGAACTTAGGATTGGGCAGTTGCCTTGTGTATCACTGCAGTTTTGGGGGACTGGTAATACAGGACTGGTAATAACCATAATGAATAGAATAATGAGACTGGCCCTCATGATTGATTCATCTGCCATGCCCTTGAGTGGGCATTGAGAGAAGTGTGAAATGCCGTATGACCTGAAAATTAAGTTTTCTTCTCATACTTCTCTCCTTTGCTCATAGTAATCCTGCTTAAACGTACATCTGCCCAACCAGGCTTATATGCAATGAAAAGTTAATGAAAAGACTTGTTTCCATGAAAAACCTTTCTTTGAATGAAGTGATATTCCAGTAAGTACCTACAATGTTCCTCACTCTGTTCATCCCATACTGCCTAGGCCTGGTAAAAGAATAATTATGAAACATAGAKAATTCTGTTATAGGATTATGATAGATTTCTTGTGTCCACCAACAGATTCAAAGTAGCATTTTTTTTCATTAAATTTACGTAAAATTAAGGCTGTGCCTGTGATCTTGCTACCAGCCCAAGATTCCCCTCTCCTATCACAAGTAAAATGTAATTTGCCATTTTTCTCTCTTTTCTAGACAAATTAGTTTGTTCCTATATTCCATAGTCAGGGTGAAGCTAAAGTTTAATGCACTGAATCATCTACAGGTTTTTTCCTGTCTGTCTTTATAGAAAGAGCTTAGACAACTTATTTAGATTAGACACCACTAGACAGGTCTGGTTCAGACTTGACTGGACAAAGCCATCAGTCTGTAGCATTAAATACAAATGGAGGCCAAGAGTAATTACATGTCACTGTTAAACACTTACATTCAAACTCCAGATGTGATGTTGATTGAAAAAGTCAGCTTGGGGACCAGGATAAAAACAGATATCCCCCTAATCTGCAGAAGATGCCCATCAAACATGCGGTGCAGGTACCAGCATATAGGTCATTGCTGCATGGCAGGATGCTTGTACATGTGTAAGTACCTAGACACAAGGGTTATGAGCATGGCATATAATATCCAGGTGATGAGCTCATAACATCATGCCTTCTAGTCACTGAACATACAGGTCAGCGAGGAATGTGCCTTTTGATTTTCTGTTTAATTGGTAAAGCTTGCTCTGTATGAAATGCAGTGACTTCACAGGAGCTACAGGGAGTATAGGGGAATGAGCATGGATGAAGAAACAGCAAGATTTTGCATCAGCAAAAGTGTATAATTTGTAGATCTGCATGTGTGAGTCACTTCAAAGCCTGCCAGACACAAAGGAGGTTCTGTACACGTGTGCAAGAGAAAGGCAGGTAGTTCTTAAAACTTTGTGCATGCAAATAAGTTTGTGATTAACTAACACTTAAACACAGGGAAGCAGGTTTTTTGTGTGTATATGACATCATTTGTTCACGGGTAAAAGAGGCTTGGGGCTTTTGGTTACAAACAAAAGCAAGTGCATCTGGGTTGCAGAGTGAGCACAGGAGCGTGTGCTCACATATGTATATTCCACAGGAGAAGGCAGAAGCAGGGCATGTGAAGGAAGGCGAATTTGTGTATTTGCGTGTGTGCATGTGCTCGTCTTTGCCCCAGGCAAGTTCAGCTCTTAGTTGGAAACTTGAGAAATTGACTTTACTGGGATTTGAAAGAGATCTCAGGTGAACTAAATTTGTCTGCTTTCTTTTCCCACTAGTGCAGCAGAAATGGATTCTCAGTCTAATAAGGTTTGACAAGACCTGGCACAGGAGGCAGGTGCCAAGGAATCCAACTAGTCGGAAGCATTAGAGGCACCATGGGCACCAGAGGATAGAAGTGTTGCCATGGGAACAGAGTGAAAGGTGCTCCATGGTGGCTGGTTAGGAGGTTTGTTTAAGACGGAGCCAAGCAGCTGCAGCCTTGCTATCACCCTAGGCCTTCACCACGGTGGGCAAATTCCAGCTTCCCCCTGCTCCACCAGGAGCCGAGGAATTTAACTCTTCCTCCTCACGTGAGTAATGCTGAAATCTGTGACATCGCTGGTGCTTCCCAAAAGTGATTTGCTGCAAAAGAGGATGGTTGGGTCCGTACCCAAAAGTGATTTGCTGCAAAAGAGGATGGTTGAGTCCGTACTTGAGGGTGCTGGCATCTTGTCTGCAGTGGGTCAAAACTACACAAAACTATAACCCTCCTTTCCTCTGCCTTCCTCTGTCTCACTCCACTGAAATCTCTCCTGTTTCCCTGAAAYGTAGATAGCTGCTTCTGAGGAGCGCTGCCAGTGGCAGCAAAGCTTGTTCCACAACCAAGTGCTGCTTCAAGGGGCATTTGTAAAAGGACAGTCCTACCAGCAGACCATCAGAAGGGCTTTTTATTGTTTTCTTCTTTACATTTGTAAAGATGGAAATAGGTGTGAGGAAAAATAGTGGGGAACTTCTTTCCTTCAAACTACAATACCCTTCCAGCAGCTGCAATATTATAATTATCATAATTTGTGTTTCAGTGATGTCCAGAATCCCTACATAATACCACATCTTCACAGTGCTAGGTGTGGTACATAACACAGTAAGACACAATGTCTAGCCTGCAGTGCTTAAAAGGAAAATTAAAAAGAAAACAACTTGAAACCTAAATCTAGAAGAGTGCAAACTTATATAACTTTTGAAAAGAGGAAGAGATGGAAAAAAAAAGGGAGTGAAATTATTTATTGAAGACCACTTAAGGATCATGTAGCAGTGAGCCGCGTGTGTACACTGAGTTAGAGCTAAAATACAGATACTGCAATTATGCAGGGCTCTAAGGAAGTATTAGATCTTATTGCGGACCCATGTTTAGGAGCTTGGCAGTGGACATCCATTTCAGAATTTGCTAAAGATTGGTCCTTCAACAGGAAATGAAGACAGGCTCAGTACTTCTTTAAAAAGAGTGTCAGTCACTGCTTCTTTCTGCATATATAATCCATTTGCAGTCCCAGACTGGGGTCATTTCTGATCCTTGAAGCCTCCATAAGCCTTAGGAGACATTACCGTAAAGGACAAAATGATTCAGGCTCCTATGTCTCTAAGAAAACTTGCTCAATTAAGTTCAAAGTCAGAAAAATAAAATCACCGTGGCATCAAAACTTATCCTACATTTAAAGTAGAGGAAAGCATTTGAAGGGCATTTCCTATACATGTGGGGGCAGAAGGGGTGGGAGTGGAGATTCAGAATTAGATTTATAATGAACCACTAGCTGCACTTTGGTACTGGAGTCACTACTTCATCTCCATCCTAATGTGGTGACTCAAAGTCTGGGCAACATTATTTACTGCTAAATAATGAATACGCCTGTATCTGCAATAACATGGAAAGAGTCTGGTTTCCATTTGTATATTTTGCTGTTTTTGGAAACTTGATTCATTAAACTTTCATATGCCCATTATGTAGCCAGTATTCCCTGAATGACAGAATTCATATCTCTAAAGAAAAAAAAGGAAAAGAGAAAGTGCACAAAAATGAGAATTTAAATTTGCTGTTTTCCCAAATCACTAAGTTCCAAAACTAATCCCAGCTCATTGATACACCACCGTTACTCTGTCCTCATTTGTAGCCACTAAAGCACAGCACACGAGGGGACCTTGCTACATAGCAGCTCTCAGCTTTGATGGAGTTTAGAAGCTTTTGGTCCCAAGGACTGAAGAGGCTGTGAGAAAGTTATAGGCACACCATTTGCAGGAATGGAGCACAGGTAGTGTTGCCTGTGAGTGCTTCAAACAGGCTTTAGTGGACTCCAGCTTAGAGAAGAGGGTTAAAACGCAAGTCTCGGTTTCTCAGTACAGTTCCTGATCAAAGAAAATTGTGTACACAGTTTTCTGCTCTTTGAAACAAGTGAAATATACCCACTGGCATCAACAGATACCTAGTTAATTTTCATACAGCTAATCAAATAGTTAATTTAAACATTAAAGTGTTAGTTTATATTAATTCACTACAAATATTAATTAAATATATCCTTAAAATCCTCTTTCTGATTCTGCCTGTGTGATGTACAACTTTGTGCCTTTCTCCCCAAAGAGTTCTTCATAGATTCTCAGAAAAGTATGTCTCAAAGAGGGGTCAAGAGACCCTCTCTGTGTCCCAGACATGCTCTAAATCTGACCACATCTGTGTTCATCTGAATGAGCCTTTGCCTAAATWATTCTGAAAGTTTCCAAAAGCTGGAAACTCAATCACTTCCCTGCGGAACTGTATTACAACCCTTAACTAGCTTTACCGCTAGGAAGATTTCCTGTCTTGAAGTCTGTATCTCCCTCACAACAACCTAAACACACAAATTCTTGTCTTTGTCTACAAGAGCAGGAAAAAGGGATGATTTCTATTTGTTGAAGGCAGGACTTGACCCTGCCGTCACATCCGACCAAAGACATCTTGATTTTTATTACTTTTTTATCTTTTAGTTGTCAAAAATGAAGATTTGAGGGAATCAAATCCTGTTGTTAAAACTGTATGAAGTTTGGAGCAATTTGGAGCAAGTTTGGTTTTGGTAGAAGGAAAGGATGGAAACCTAAACATTTTCTTTCACTATGTGTCCCACTTTAAAAAATAATCAAAAAACTTTTCATACTGCAAAGCGTAACTCACTGAAACAGTATTAAATATTCCTTAAATCTAAACTAGATCAGAGCTAACTCCTACCAAACTAAATGCTTAATTTGTCACAACACTATAAACTGTATATAAGATTTAGTTTTGTCAGGAAATTGTCATTGCATTGCAGGGTTGCTCCATCACAACACACAAAGACTCTCTGCAGTGGGAGCTGCGTCCTGAGGACACTTTGCAGAGGTTATTTTGGGCACTGGGCAATGACATTTTCCTCTTGTTTCTGTTGCTKTCTGCACCAAACAGCTGGAGCTCCCCAAAGCAAGTGCAAGCAGAGGAGGGTTCCAAGGTTACATCATTATTGGAGGGGATAATAGAGAGGGGGAGGAGAGAGACTGAGACATTTTTTCTTTCCAAAAGTCTGTCAGATTTTGCTATTGCTATTGATTTTGGCTTGAATTCATTATAGCTAGCTATGGAAACCTAGCTAAGATGCCAGAGTGAGAAGCACAGCCACAGGAGGCTCCCGCATTTATTCCTCTCCAGTGGCAAAAGGCAGAGCCAAGAGTAACGGCATKCCTAGCCTAAGTCTCTCAGACATGTAATGTTAGATCAGTTGAATCTGGATCTTTATGTACAAGTTGATCAGACAGCAAAATCATACAGAGACAAATAAGATTCTAGACAGTGTATGAACTGTGTTTTTACATTTGAGCTTTGCAGTTTTGAGCTGTGCTTTTTCTTTTTTCTTTTTTTTTCTTTGCAAGTTATATTTATTGCTCAAAAATGATTTTTTTTCCATTTCCCCATAAATTAAGTAAAAGATCTCACAGCTCTTCTACTTTCAATTGACATTGAAATAAATTTAAAGATGCAGCACTAACATGCCCACTCTCCTTAAATCTATTGCTCTTGATTTGCCTGCTACAACACTCYATAGGAAACATAGATGCCAGTGAAGGGCCTGATAGAAGGAAAAAACTCTTAATTTCCATATGAATATACAAGAATCTACCTTCTACTGTCTTTGCTGGCAAAGCAAATGACAAATTAAGAGTCTCCCCTGATTTTTTTTATTTTTCTCCTTTTGCAACACTCATCACAAGGTCACAGTCTTCTTCAGGTCCTCACACGTATGTTCAAAAATATGTCGTAAGTGGCTGAAAAAAATGTCATGAAGCTTTTCGCCATGGTTGGGGAGGGCACAGGAAGAAATGAGAAAACATATTTGGGAAGGGCTATATTTGCCTTTCCCAAATATTTCCATAACGTTTAGCAGATTTTGATTCTGTTTGTTCAGAAACTCCCTGCTTTCATGGAAAGATGTAGAAAATATTGAGGAAAATTATGGTTTAATAGTTTTGAGGTTTCTATATAAAGTTAGTTACAAAAAAGATATACCTACATTATAATTCTGACTTTAATCATTCTTGAATTCTGTTTCTTCAAACTTCATAAACTTAGACAGGATCCCTGTAATCTTTTCCGTGGGAAGTGTAATGAGGTTCTCTCTGAAGGGAGGTACCGCYAGTGCTGATGCTTTGGGAATCTGTGCATTTACACCATTAAAATCACAGGCAGAGGTCACGCTCTGGCAGTGGAGAGAGCATAAACAGAGGACAGAGGAATCACAAAGCTGAAAAGGGCATTTGTGTACTCTCAGATGCTCTGCAAGCCACAAAACAAATAAAAAATAAATAAATAAACACACTAGAGTACCAGAGACGTGTATTTCTTTGTGAAGAGCCCTATGTCCGAGTGCGAGCCACGCTACCCTCAGGTGCAGTCACATCCCCATGACAAGTTTAGGGCAGCCTAAACAGGCAAAATGAGGGAGATAGATAAGAAGGGGAAGAGAGGATCTCAAGGTGGGTGGGAGTTGATATAATTTCTTTCACATATTTTAGGCTCAATTAACACATCTTGAGGATTCTCGCGTCATTGCCAACAAGAATTAATGCAGAAGTTGCATTCTACCTTTTATCTCAATTGTTTTGCACGAGTCTGGCAAAGTTGAAAAGCTGCTAATTTAGTAGTCAGCGGTGTCAAATAAAATTTCTAAACTGTATGTCTATAAAAGAACATCTTTGCAATAAGGCATAGCAAATATGCTTGCAAAACAGTTCAGTCAGCAAACCTGTTTTAGGTTTTGAAATATCTGGCAATGACATTTATTAGAACAAAACTATAATATATCAGTGATATAAAGAGCTGTCTCTTCATCACTGGCGTTTTATTATAGGCACTAATTTTGTGCAAAATCCTTTAGATTCTTTGCAAAACACCTGCTGAACTTAAAGAAATATGGTTACTGCTTGTGCCGAGACAGATGTAGCTTAATCACATAATACTGAATTTGACTTTTCAGTGCCTCACAATAAATGAACTGAACATACCAGCGCAGTAGATTTAAATCTTGTTTCAGTTTGAACGTTGTGCTCGCTGACTGGAGGGCCTGAGCTCAAGCAGCTTCCCCCAGTGACCAGCAGAGTGCAAAGCAAATTTGTGTAAGCCAGTGTATCTCGGTTTCAATCTAAAAAAAAAAAAAAAAAAAAAAAGGGAAATTAGCTCCAAGAGTAGGCTGAAGGTTGGACTTAACCTTTGCAGGCTTTTCTCCCCAGCCTCTGTTACTTTCTTGCCTGTTTCAATCCAGCCAGGTAATAAGCTGCCTCTGACAGTATTTTCCCCCTAGACCCTGCACGTCTGTCTGTTTTCCCAGTGTTTGAGGTTTCCCTGTTTAGAGAGAATTTTGTATTGAGGGCAGCTCTGGTGACCAATGTGAGCTGAAAACGGAGCTGAACTAGCTGTTTTCTTCCTCTGTCATCAACTATACATGATTTTCCTATGTTGAATAGATTTTTAGTCGTAGACTAAGTCAATTTCAATACATTTCAGTCACCTGGTGGTGCCCAGAGTAAGATCCAAACTTGTTTTCTCATTTCTCCTTCTCTGTTGTATTTGTAGGTGATGGGGAATCGCTGCATATGTGCACATATGCATTTGTATATGCTAGTTTCTAATGTTCTTGGTTATGTATGTACAAGAGTAAAAGAGTGTCGAATAATCTAGCTACACAGTATGTGAACATCATATAGAGAGGTACATAATAGAGCATACACCACACACATTTAAATGCACAAATACCAATAAAATATTTACAGAATACATAYGTTGCATATTATTGTGCATACATTATTGTCTCCCGCTATTGAGTCTTATTTACTCTCTAATGTTAAATAATAGTACTTTAATTTTACTTCTTCAGATAAGCTGTGTGCTTCATAAAAAACATAAAACAATGAAACCTCATGAATATTTATATCAATGGCTACACAGCATTATAGTCATAATCTCTGGAACTGGTTCTCACCGGTTCAGAATTAATTATCAAGTTCAGTTTTAATTGCATTCTTCTAAATTACAAAAAAAAAAAAAAAAAAAAAAAAAAAAAAAGTAATGAATTAGCTCCCAAGTACTGCTGGGCCTGGCACATCCAGTGCTGCTTTCTGCAATCCCCTTCTTAATGTGTAATGAGGAGCTGAAGACATGTGGTTCAGAGGCTCCCCGCGAATCCAGATTACTCAGACGTTAATACTTCTCCCACTTTAAAGATAAAATAAAAATTCTATTGTTAGTTTCTGCAGCAGGTTGAACTAGGCTTGTAGGTTAGCTTTGTTTTTCGRTGCCTGATACCCGCACTTAGATTTTGGCAGTGTTGGCTGAAGGAATCTGGATGAAAAGCAACTTTTCCTCCCCGTTCTCCCTCCCCTTCAGTTCCTAGCCAACCCCCATGGCCTTGTCTGCTACCCGTTAAACCCCAGGGCCATTTTCCTCACCATTCCCTTTTCTTTCACCCTCTCCATCCACCTACAGTCATAACCAGGGACACCGATTGCCCCCCACTCAACTAAGATAACTAAGCAATCTGTATCAGCGCCTGCTGTGCCCCCCGAACGCGCTGAATTCCCACCCTGTCCTTTATTCTCTCCTCTCCCTTCTGTTCAGAGAAAGAATACAAAGTCCTTCTTCCTTTAATTTATCAACTCCAGTGTGCACACATGTAAGCATCAGTAAAAATCAAATGCCTTTTTAGTTCTCCCTGGTTCAGTCATCCAAAGATCCTGTGGCCTGTTCCCCAGCTGTGTAATCACAGAAAGTTTGCTACTCTCATCATTTCGTGCAGATGAAGGTCCTGACAGCACCTCAAGCTATTACCCTGTTCAGGCAGAGTGTGAAATGGAAGATTCAAGATTCATATTCTCTGTGTATAGTTGCTGATCTGTATCCAAAAGTCTTGCAAATAATCTGAGCTCTAGTCCATCATTTAAAGGAAAAAAAAAAAAAAAAAGGAATATAAGATAAAAGCAGGAAATATTCTGGATCTTTGCTCTTGGGTGTCTATTTTTCTTACTAAAGTTAAATCCTACCCTGCGGGAGTTACAGTCCCTCTTGACTAAATATGGGGAAATTATTTTTTTTAAAGCATTAGCAACTTTTTTTTTTTTTTTAGATAAATCTGGAGCTTTGTTCGCAGGCTGCTCACAAGCGATTTCCCTTGCTTAGCAGCTCACTGGGCAAACAGCGTAACAAGGTGCCTAATTCTCAGCATATGAGCAGTCACACTGATTTGAGCAGGGCTGCTTTGGTACAGAGCATACCTGCTCATTCCCTGCATGCTAAAAGAATATATATTATAAGCAGTGTAATAAATGCTAGTCGGCTTTCTATTTTTAAAAATATTTTAAGGAAGCTAAATACAAACATATACCTTAAAATGCAGATCCTTACAAGGATACCCCTAATAGTGCTAATGCTGAAAGCCGTATAGCTACTAAATTTGTTAGAGATAAGGAAAAACCAAAGCAAATCAGAGTAATAACCGAGTACTTTGTTGGCAGATTCTGCTAATTAGAAAAAGAGACTAAGAGTCCCAAACTGTGGGTCTAAATATCTCAGTTGAGTCTCAGTTTTGAGATACTGAAAGAGCCTAAATTGTGGAAGCTGTGTAGCAAAAGACAGAAACAGCAAAGGTAGGCAAAGACTAACTAGGCTTCAAGTTTCCACTGCAGTCTAGTGATCCAAAACAAACAGGGTTACTAGTCTTACTTATTTATCCTCACCAAGACCACAGCAATATTTAACTCCCTCTACTTTTTAATAAATACCTCTGCTCTCACTAACATGATTTCTAATCTTCCTAATTTTAGATTATTCAAACTACATAATTCTGAAATTTCCTAACTGATATTACAATTTGAGAGGCAGTTTGGAGCAGAAAATAGCTGTTCTTTACCTTTTTTTTTTCCTTAAAAAAAAATAAATCTCTTGTACRCATAGTATAAGGGAGCTCTTTATAACTGCATGAAACTCCAGGCACTACCATATAAAAAAGAATAACAGTAAAAGTGGAAGGAAGGAAGTATTAGAGAAAGAATGAAAGAAAAGTCCACGGCAAAACTATATATAAAGTTGGATACAGGCGAGTTGTGTCCCAGGAAGAATCAATAAAGGCAATCATGTACAATCAACGCTTATGTGGATTTAAGTCACATGACTCCAAAGCTTAAAATAGAGATGCATTACAGCAGATGGCAGCTTGCAGAGGMAAAGCAGAGGTGCAAGAAGTGCTGTCCTTTGAGGAGATTTCTGCAGAGTTGTTATTGGCAGGGAGAGGACTTTTTTTTTTTCCCTCCTCCTCTGGAAGAGGCAGAATTCTGAGAAAATCATAGTCCAAGACAGATGTTATAAGGGTTGTATGAGCAAGGCATTTCAGAGATGCTTAAGTGCATTTATATGCAGTATAGCTCAATGAGAGAGGGAAAAAAAAAAAAAAAACATTTGAAGGCCTTCTGTCAAGCAGTTCTCCTTCCTTTCTTTCTCTCTTTTTTTTTTTCCCCCTCCTTCTTTTCACAGTCAATTTGCTGCAAGCTGGATCTTGAAAAGAATGTGCTGACATCTAGCAGTGTGGCTAACCTGTTAGGGAGCTTTTCAATATTTATATACTGTAACCCCTGATAAGGCTTCCTTCTTCTGAATAAAGTCCTGCATGTCTCCTTGGGGACCTTTTAGAACATTTTCATAACTTAAATCTGCATTTATCTTTGCATTTTTGTTTCTATTCCATAGTCATTCCCTTTTTTTTTTCTTCATAGTTGATATTTCACCCTCTCCATTGAGTTTCATCTGCCCAGATAGATTCAGCCTGTTGTTTGCTTGTGTTTGAGATTTGAAGAAAATAACAAAATGGCTTTGTTATGCTGGAAGAAACATAGGGGAAATGTGTGTTCCTAGCAGCYACCTCCCCTCGGAGCTAAATGAGGGAACAATTAAATTGTCCTTTGTTTAGAAGCAGCTGAAGCAATGGGAGACTCCACTCCATATACAGGTCACACACGAATTAAGTCAAGGATCTGGACTACGTGGGTGGAAAATTTCACAGTGGTCTGAAGCGGGAATATAGAGTTTGGGGAGAAGGAGAGAGAGTGGATTTGTTTGCAGCTGTGCAGAGGAGGGGTGGGAAGAGAAGGGTGAAGGGCCAGAAACAGAAATAGAAGTAATAAAGAAGGGCCAGGCAGCCAGAAAAGGCCTGAAAGCAAGGCTAGGGTAGAAAAGAGAAGAAGGCGACCAATTCCCTGTCAAAAGAAAGGAGCCACCAGAGCTTTTTCTATGACRCCGTTCTTCCATGGTTCAGAAGCCAAGCTTGCGCGTGTGTTCAGGTCAATAAACTGAAAAAAAAAATCTCTCTGCAAWTACAGAGGGTCTAGACTCATGATTTGTGTATATGTGTGTGTGTTTTAAGAGTAGAATGTCCTCTTCCCTGTCTTTGTATAGGATGAATATATGGGTTCCTTTCTATAGGACATTTACCTGCAGAGACCTAACTGCAGGCAGCCTGATTGGACCCTCTTCGTCAGGGGATGGTTCTGAAGGCAAAACCAACTGCTGGCAAATGCATTTTGGCACAGTTYTCATCGTGAGTAGGTCTGTCCACATAAGGACCTTGAAAGAACAGCAGTTTTCTGTTCATGGGAATGAAAGACATAGACTGGGAAGGACCTCTTTGGTCATCATTTCCTTTCCCAGAGATGAACAGGAACTGTTATTTGCAGTCTGAATGTAATTTTGTCATTTTATGCTTACTACTTCTCACTCTTCTGCCCTTCTATCCAATAGTTTTTTTTCCCCTTTTCACACTAAGTGAGAAATTACTCACTGTTGTCAGAGGGAAAATAAGTGTTAGTTTTTGACCGTCATTTGGTATTTTATTTTAGCTGACATGCATTGTGTCCTCTTTTCTCTGCTGCAATTTAAATCACATTAAAATGCAAAGAAAAAAATGGAAAACAAAAGATAGAAAAGTACAAACTTTTCCAGCATGTTACAAAGGAGAGTTCCAGTGTTGCATGGAATCATCAAMAATATTTGAGGGTTACTCAGAAGCCATCTTCTAAGCACTTACTCTTGAATAGCACAAAGCAAATGTCAATCTAGAACACTGATGACTAAGCAACACCTTTTATTCATCCCATTTTCAGCCTAAGTCACTCTCTTTTGCAGCGATGCTTTCCTTCAGTCTTTGTCTTCTTGTTTTCCACTTTTCTCTTAGCTATTATGCTGCAGGAGATGGGAAGTGATGGAGAATAGATATTAATAAAGCCACAATGAAAAAGAAATGAAGTGGTTTGTGTTCTTGTTTATTTGTCTTTCAGCAAAAGCTCAGTTGTATGTGAAAAAAATCACAAAAGCCCATGCAAGCCTCACATCCTTTTTTGAACACYGAAGATGTGTGAAGATGAGAAAACAGGTGCAGCACTTTATTTAATCATTATGAAAATGCTGAAATAGTAGAGAGCTGTAGACTAACTAAACCATGGCTGGCAGAGGAACCATCCGTTCCATGTCAGATCAGGACCCTATCTGGCCGAGGCCTTTAGAATTTATATGACTGACAGCAACATAGAWGACCAGGGCAAGAGTGGATACCTATGAGGTAAAGCCCTCACACGAAGGCTGCCTTATTTTACATTTAAACAGCAATTTCCTAATAGCCCCCTCTGAGTAACATGGAATCAATGTCTCAATCTCCTTTGAACCTTAGGGCAAAGATTGGCAGTGCTACATCAGCTACCACCTCTCCTCACCCATGGCAGGAATGAAGGATGCAGGGAGTCCACAGGGACGTTCCTGCCCTCCAAACGAAGCATTGGCTGCAGCTAGACCTCTGCAACAAGCAGCAGCTGCAGTTCTGTTTCTCTGCCTCTTTGCCCAGACGCTAATTCATAGCACATTCCCCCTCCCCACTCRCCCCTTTATCCAGAGAATGATAGATTTATCGGGCCAGGCCTTTATCTGGTGTAAATTGGCCTTGCTGCATCGATTCCTGTGGGGCCGTGTTGATATATGTAGGCTGAGGATCTGGTCCATTTTCATGATATTCARACATCAATCCCTGCATCCCTTTTTCCCATCTGGAGGCTGTTTTCTGTCATGCCTTTGAGAAGAAAACGCAAATGAGTTAAGGGGCTGTCACCAGCCCCGGGTATAATTTGCTTTTCTTTCTATGTGACTAGGGTGTTTCCTGATAATTTCTATGGCATGTCCCTTACAAGTTTCTTAAAAACTTGTTACCATGTCCTCTTGAGGATGTCAGTTCCTATTGCAGACTGAAACATTTAAGAAGGGAATTAAGAAGGGTTATTAGCTATTCTCTTTACATACTGTCTTTCTTTCTATCTGAATTATTAGAAGGATGAATGCTGGTCATCAAAAGAAATAATGAGTTTTAGAAAGTGAAAATGAAACTAGCAAAAACAAAAGAAATCTGATCTTGCATAGGGGTCCGCAGAGAAGAAGAACAAAGAGGTAGAGGATACAAAAAGAAAAATTGAGAACCAAAAAGGAGAAGAAAAGAAAAGAAAAAAAGAAAAAAAAAAAAAGAAGAAGAACAAGGAGGTTTGGGCTGAGAAAGAGCAAACTAGTTTCTCAGCAGAATTGAAAGCAGTYGTAGCACAGGCAGAAGGAAGAGAACTCGCTGTCAGATCTTGCAAGATTTTTTCTGCCTTTCACTGAATAATATTAGTATCTGTTCTTAAATCTCATACTGAATGGTATCTTTGTGCATGCGATTTTGATGGTTCCAGGCTGGACATAGMGCCCAGATGTGCAAGGTCGCAGACGAGGAATGTCCTACATACATATGCAGCCTACACAGCCTCTTCCCTTTCTGCTCCCTATGCCCAAAACAAGAAAAAAAAAAAAAGAAATGCAAAGACTAGCTGTCAAAATTGTCTAAGCATGAACCAGTGCTGTACATCAAGTGTGCATTCGCTGTGGCAGAACTGCTCCTGGTTGAGGAAGGAGCAGGAGAGCAGAGCAAGTGAAGGAAGAACGAAGAGGAAAAAAACCACTGCCAAGTGTTCTTCTTGCCCCTGTCTTTCTTAGTTTATAATTGATGAAGCCTTGTTACAGCTTTTCTTGGGGGGAAAAAAATCTTTTTGATCACTCTTAATACAGAGATGTCTTTCTCCTTTTTTTTTCCCCCTTTCCAGCACTCTGCTGAAGAAATAAAAAGTGGAAACCGGTTAATTATTAATGTGAAGATTTTACCTATACTTATCTGTCTGCTTTCAACAGTTTAAGTAATTGATTTCCTCAGCTTGAGCCTGTGCAGACTTCTTTCAATACATTGTGTCTCTACCTCGTTTGGTTGGTAGCAGTCTGATGTCATAGGAAGGAGAGGTAGATGGGTGAGCAGCACAATCCTGGTGAGCTCTTCTTTCACTCTCTTGCTTTGCCACTTATCTCCTCTATGGTCATGGCCATGTCACTCCTTCTCTCTTGGTATTGGGTTTATATTTCTCAAAAACATCACCGAATTTTGTTACCTCCTTGGGAGGATGTGATACAATAAAGTTAGAGGTATGCATGTATGTACCATAGGGGCACTTTAGATAATAATGCTCTGTAGAATCCTTACACTTTTAAGCAATAAGCATAATTTGGTATTTCTCTATCAGATTTTCTTTTCTTCACCTGCTTTTCAGAATTATTCTGAGAGAAACCCTTACCTCGTGTCATGATAAATTGCTAATAACTGTTGAGTGACTAATCTAAAAACTCAATGTGGTAACAGAAGATTTTTGGTGAAAGGAGCAATTAAAAAAAAAAAAGTATTACTTTTGAATGAATTTTGGCTTCACACTCTTATCTTAACATTTTATGCTCCTATCCATTTCAGATTGACACTAGGGATGTGAAACTTCTAGCTCTTCTCTGGTTTGGATTGGTAGAAGTTCCTCCTGGAGGGCCTTGTGTGTGKGGGTATCTTTTCCTCTGTCTGTGCATCCTTTGATTTCCTCTACCCAGCAGTGAATAAACAGTCTTTGGTTCAAAGTGTGTCAAGCCATCGAACTGTAAAACAGAGGCTGTGCATTTTTAAACCTTGGGAGTGATGTTTGCCTGGAACAGATAGCACTACTCTGTACTTTATCTAGTTATATGGACATTCAACCATGCTAAGCTTGTGGAAATATTCCTGGATAGTGTCAGCGACAATTGTGGCAGACGTACTGTCTCTTCCATGTCATGGTTCTCCATTACATCTTCATAGTCCTGCAAGGTAATTCAAGGGGGATGTTAATAAATCTTGAGGGCCATTTATTTTGCCTATTTTTTTTCCCTCCCCTTCACAAGCCACCAGATATTTCTGGCATCTGAACATACTAATTGATGTGTATCTGTGTGACATTCTCCTGTGAATCACTTACTTGGTATCACAGACTGTCTCCTGGGAGCCGTGGATCTCAGCTGTAGTCCTGTGAAGAAAGCTAAGTGATCCTCTACCTTAGATGAACTGTGATCAAGACACTCTGTAATCCAAAGAGAAAGAATCTCAGGACACCTGATAGACCTGACCTCATAGAATAATGAAATGTGGAGCTGCAAAATAACTAATGTAAATGATAAAAAATACACTCTTAAAATTGTTTGATATGTCCCTTTGAAGGTTTCAAATGAATAGAGATAAAAGCTTGTTGGGGAAGTCTGTATTTTAGCAGGAACGATTTTGAAGAATAGATTTTTTATTATGATTTTCATCAGAAGTCTTCTTTAGAATTGTTGTCTGTACTATGTTATGGAAAAATCCATAAACTTGCAGTCTTTTTGAATGTTCGTAACTGAGCAGATAAAAGTAGTTGGATTTTTGGCAACCAAAAAGCATTTTTGATAAGAAAGAAGTAACCCTCTTTTTTTAACAACTGAACTTCTATGCAAGTTTTTTTTTTTCYCCCCCAGAATTTTGATATCTCGGGAGAATTTTTTTTTTCCTCATTAAAATCATCTAAATCACTATAATGAGTATTGTGAATGAAGCAAAATTCTACCTATAATTTGATCTATAGAGAAATATAAAATCATAGCTAAAATATTGAGGTAATCACAGATCAATCTGGCAACCTCTGTTCTGAGATAAGGCAATCATCTTCAGACAATGGGAGTTTAGAGGTTTTTGACTTTGTGCTGCCCTCTTCCCTTCCCAAGCTAAGTGATGTGCATACAAATCCTATCATCACAGCATTTCAAAGCAATATGGATACTGCACAAGYAAGAATTATTTTGATGGCTTTATCCAGCTTATTTGCATTGGATAGGGCTTTTTTCCATTTTACTTTTTAGTGGATCGCCCCTTCAGTGAATGTCTTGGGGAGGTGTAGGCTCTTAGCTTGCAAGCACGTATGGTTTCACATTTAGTAGAATCTGAAATCATAAATGAGGTCAGCACTGACTTCTGACTTACTTCAGAATATATGGTAAGTTATTATTATGTGTCACTTATTTAATCATTCTAAAAGGTGTTAATATTTTGTGACATGGCATGAATGATAAGGTGCTGTAACTCAGAAGTTGCCTTCTGTCACAGCTGTCAAGCAGGACATGATATTTGGTCCCACCAATAAAATTTACTTATCTACCTACCTAATAAAGGGCCTAGCCTTCAATATGCTGCTGGTGCACAGGCCCAGTGAAGTACCTTCTTAATGGAGCAGAGGTTAAGGGAATCCTCTTCCACTTTCTTTAAATATCACTTATAACTTTACCCATGAACTCACCTGTGCTGTTCTATGTATCAAATTCACCGTGGAGAGAAAAAAAAGGCATCTATCAGAGTATGAAAGGTCTGATCCCATACACTGTTCTTGAAATCAATCTTGCAATCTTGAAATTCCACTGACACCAGTGGTGTCAATGTGTCAGAGAAGTACAACTCAGTGCAACGTTTGATCTCCACAGCTAAACGAGTAGAAACAGAGCTCCTCAAAATTAGAGGTGCTACAGAAAAGTGGAAAGAAAATGGTTCTTATTTTTCTCTATACAGGAACTATGGTACACACTAAAACTATTAGGTGTGAGGATAAAAAGTGAACCAAGTGAAACATCTACACCAGTGACCATGCTGTAGATCCTAACTCCCAAACACTGTGGTTGAGTTCCAAAGAGGAAAGGAGGTTGTGATTAACATACAGATGGCAACGTAGATGTMTCTTAGAGAGACATGGATTCAGTGGAGCTGCCCAAACCAGTAAGAATATAAGAATATCTCCTCAGGTATCTCTGARCATTTAACTTGATTTTCTCTGCTGTTCATCCATAAAGCAGGGATGTTGACAAAACCCAACCTTTTTTGCATAGATCTGCTAAGGCTTGGCATCATTCTGGTTATATCACTCTAATAGTGAATTCCTAGCAAGGTGTCCTGGTGGAAGGCTCTAAACTACTCTGAGCTAATAAACCCCATTTACTACGTTTCCTTGAAAGAATAGAGACCTGGCTTAACTAACCCAGTAGACAGAGGCAGGTGATTTCACTTCAGTAAGTCCATTAGAACTTGTCTGTATGGACAATTTCTTCAGCCTCATAGCACAAGGGAGCCTCCTTAAAGAAAAAATCCTCTTTTGTATTTTGCACGTGGCCTTTACCCTTACTATTGGCCAAACAGAAGCACCATGGCTGCATATTTCTCCCAGGCTGTCAGGGCATTAGGATATAGTTCCAAATTTTCTGGTCTACACCCATCTCTGTTCCAAATACATAAAAAGTAATAGAAGGAGGTCAAGGGCCAATTATTTTAATTAGTCACCAAGGTCAGAACAAGAAGCRATGGAATGAAGCTGCAACAAAGGGGAAATTTAAGTTAATGATTAAGACAAACTTTATAACTATTAGGATAGTTAGAGCCATGGAACAAACTGCCAAGGAAGGTCACAGAACCACTTTCTCTTAGAAGCTTTCAAGGGCGGACTTATAATCAGTCTAACAGTAATGGCTTAAGGAAAATGAATTCAGTCTTGCTGTGCAGCACAAGCACAAGATATGCCACCCACTAGGGTCCTTCTTCCATCCCTAATGATTCAGTGCTGAATCTGTGGGCAAAATTAATTCCCTGTTCTTTTAGCAAACAAGGTTGAAGAGAGAAAGGCACGATGATGTATACTTTGACTRATACTCTTCTAATGTTCTCAACGTGTCTAACTGGATGCCACTCCACCTGAGAGGTTTTACATAATATTAACAGTGACCTGACCCAATACCTATGACTTTTAGCCAGGGACCTCAAACCTCATTACAAGCTTTGTGAAGCTTGATTAACCTATCAAGCTTCACAACAGGGACATGTCATGCTCAGGTGATTATTGTGACAAAAGAAGCAGCGCCATGAGACTCGAGGATTTATTTCTAAATCATAGTTAAGAGCTTGAAGCAATGCCAAATTCAGGATTTTGTTGAAAAGATTGAGTGTATCAGTGAAAATAAGTGCTACCTTCAAGACAGATGGACAATTAATACTACACACTTGGTGCTCTGGGCCATCCACAGACTAGTTGAACTGGGCTTCTTGTATGATGCAGGTGGGTGAATGGCTCACAGTCACTTTTCTAGTTKGTTAAATCTCGGGCCAAAGAGGGCATTTCTGGTATTGCTGGCAGTGTAATTTTTTTAGTTCCATGCATAAAAGAAAACCTTCATCCACGAAGCAAACCCTGGAGGTTCCTTGTATTAATTTCTTTGTTGAGTCCGGGTTACATATTTGAAGTAAAAAAGAATAGCAAAGCATCCAAACCCATTATAAGAACTCCCAGAGATGAAGAATGTACCACCGTCTTAAGTAAATAGGTCCTGTGATTAGTCATCTTACTGTTTAAGTCTATGCTTTATTTCCAATATGAATTTCTCTAGCTTGAACACCCAGCCTTTGAACATTGCTGTAGCTTTATCCACAATGTTCTTTATGTAGATACTTACAGACTAATCAAATCTCTATGTGTGCTTTACCTCTGCCAAGCCAAATCAAATAAATTACTGAATTCCTATGGGGTGAGGTTAGCACAGTTTATATGTGAACCCTGATGTGAAAAAGATTTTACAAAGGGAATCTGAAAGAGCAGTAGTTACAGCCATGTTTAAAAACTATGGTTTACTGCTTCCTTGTATTATATTCCTTTGTATAGGTAGCTTTATTTTTCTCTCTTTCCTAGATTTGAGGCAAAATATTTGTTCCCAATTGTCTGCTTACACACAGTTTATCAAGCAATTGAGAGATTTACCCAAGCTATCCATTTTATTTACTGCTCTACCAGAATTTGTGGCATCTGAAAATACTCTCTGTAATGATTTTTTGCAGTTTTATTATCCAACTCCTTATTAAAACTATTTAATAATGGTAGATATGAACAATGACAACTATGGAGTTCCAAAGCAGAGACTTTTCAATGATGGTTCCCCATTTTATATGTCCTTTTGGGATTCAGTATTCAATATTCATTTCATTTAACAAAGTAGAGTATATTAATTATTTTCATTTTTATATCCTTTTCAGAATATCCTGTGGTACTACGTGCTGCAGTTTGAAAGGGGGCACAGATTTGGTAAGAGATGAATCCTCTTGTATTCCAGCTGATCCTCAAAGCTTAGAGGGACTGGAGGCAACTGGAGCCATCTCTTAGTAGGGATGCCAAATTCTGTGGTAACTGTAGGCCCGACTCTGGCAGTATCAGATTCACGAGCAGTCTGTGGACTGTTGGTCCGATTGCCTTCAAAACAAGAAGTCGATTTATAGCATGATCTATTCAAATGCAACATTTAGAGAACAGGTTTTGGATGACAGTACAGGAAATACTCCGCTACAGTAGCAGTAAGTTTCTTTGCCATAGCTCTCATTGTGTGTTTTTGTTGTTGTTGTTTTCTATTATCAATTTTTGTATTAGTGCAAGCTTATGATTTATATTTTATTAGGTTACAGTGGGCCCTATCAATTCCTTCTTGCCCTTGTTCTAGCTACAAGAACAGTCCTATAATCAAGCAATCATTGGCCAGGATTTTGAAGTTTGCATTTGTATCCCATAATAGCAGTCTCTCTTTATCTCTCCTGTTATGAACTCTATGCAAGATATAAATCGAGATTAAAAAAAAAAAAGAAATCTGTAAGAACTGATGCATTAAAAATGAATTTAAACTACTTTGTAAGATCTGTTTATAAAGAAAAATACTTTTTTTTTTTTTTTTGGGGGGAGAACAAAGCTACAACTGTTTTTTGCCCTTTTGCAGTCTTTTTTTCCAAGAACCTTTAGTTTTCCGGAATAAACCAAATGTAAACAAGAATTATGAAGTGTCAAAGGATAGTGCTTTATCCTGTCTAATTTGTAGCAGGAGTAACAAACATCCATGAGAAATAATGGATCAAGGCTAGTGATAGAAAGACAAGGTCTGGAAAATATAGACCATCCCTAGACCAGAAGAGGCAGGAACCACTTCCTTGTCATTGTAAAAGTTCTAATCGTCTTAGGTCAGTTCAGTTACACCAAAAACATGCTGCAGCCCTAGGTCAGGGAAAAAATTACATTAAAAAAGGTAGGTGCAGCACCCCCTTGAACAGAACAATTATGTCAAACTTGAGAGACTGGACACCAATCAGCAATGTGACAATTGAATCCATCGTTGCAGACAAAATGCTGTAGTAAACGTTCAAGAGACAGGGAAGGGAGAAGGGAGGAGAAAAAGAAAGAGGGAGATATTCAATTTGATCACATTAGGATTGATTTAAAGATTGTTTGGGAGCTACTTTCATTTTCATTTTAATATTATTAGGAGATAGCAGCATGTAACAGGCTTTGACACTGAATGCAATGCTTTGCATCGGTTGCAGAAGTTGCTTGTAGAARTGGAGGGAGGAGGGAAGAATTGATCAGATTCTTTTTTCATAGGGAAGGGAGAAAGTTTTGTGACATTTACAAAGTCATCTATCACCTGAACTAGCTAGACAAGTTCCTGCATTTCATGCTTTATATCATCTTTTAACTCATAAATATCCATATTAGTTGGCCAGAAGTTAAAGAGAATACTCTATTTACTTCTAGTGATGAACATGTCCTCCTATTTTTCCATCTACTTTTTGTCTCCCTCATCATTCATTCAGAGGTGGACAAGGAGTCTCAAAAACTGCCTCTGTTCTTCTCAGCAGCTGATGCTTTTTTTTACTACATCCGTCAGGTCTTTTCCATTGTTTTCCTCTTTCCCCAAAAGAAGTTCTCCACTGCCAGTGGAGGGAATGGGAACAATTCACATCATACTGAGTCAAAACTATCTTATAGATTCAGCTTCTCCAAAATGCTCTAATTTGCTGCCCTTTGTGCTTTGTTGGTGAAAAGTGATATCAAGCTCATCCTCCTGAGTCATCCTTACCTTAAGTTCTTACTGAACAGGTCAAGAATTTCACCTGTTTCTCTGTGTGGAGGCTACAGAGAGGAGAGTGGTGAAGGAGGGGTGGACCTGGAATAGAAGAGCACTTTTTCTGATCTCCCTTCATGGTCACTGAATAGCTGGAGTGTGTATAGGACTGATGGACCCCACAAAAGTGTTAATATAACTCATTCCTTTTCCAGGAGTCCTGCAGAAGCAACCAGAAGTTTCTGAATGGCATTAGTTTTCCTTCCTGTCCTCACATATAGCAACTATCAACTGTTTCACATCCAGATCAAGATGCCACTTCAGAGCAGCTCAGATAAGGAACCATGAGMTGGTACAAAGTACCAGCTGGTACATCTTGTTCTAGATACAGAACTTCTTTGGTCATAACATGGTGCATTACAAGGAAAATAAATTCAGCCCATGTATGGATCAATGCTGTCTTGCTAGTCACATGCCAGCCTAGGAGAACGTGCACGTTTCTGTTAAAGTCAAACTCCAGGAAGCCTGCAGGCCTCATTTTCTTGTGGAAATTATGGGGCTCATCAGAGCAGTAATTCAGTGCATCTCAAATATTTCAGATTAGAGAGGACAGCTAAAATCTTTTCCTTCTTTCCTAGAAGAGGGGAAATTGCGTTATTCGCTGAGCTGTGGCTATGGCTGTTTCTCTGTCGGTGCTTTTGTGAAGAAATTACTGAGGTAGAACTGAGTTTTGCACATGGCTTTGAATGTGGCTTGTTTGAAAGAGCCAGGTAGCTTGCAAAAACAAGGTGCTCACTGGTCTGACAAAACGTGACTAGAGGGACCTTTCACGTTGTTATTTCAATGACAGAGTGAACTTCCTTTTCCGTTACTTCTTCTAYTTCTGTTACTTCCACATAACCTGGATGCTTGGGGATCTTGCAGAAGGTTCTCTTAGATTGATCTCAAGATTTTTTCTTTCTTCTTTTTTTTCTCCCCTTGGGTAGATGACATTGTTTTCAGGCTGGAGATTCATGTACTCCCACTTAGCTTGTCTTAAGTAAGAACAGTCAAGTATTTATGAATCTATATTGATTCAAAGGTATTGCCTTTGGTGTGATAGGGTGGACTTCTTTATGTCACTGGGAGATGATTTGAAACTAGCATCTTGAGAAGAGAATGGTTAAAGCCACGCAGCTGTAAGTACTGCATACTGCTCCAGCTGACTCTATAAACAGGTTTTCTCTGGTTCCTTTCCCCATTCTCACAATAGTGCTGGTGTCTTACTTGGTTGCCCAAGGCAATGAATAAGGTATTCTAAATCCCAACGGGATGGAGCCCTGTCCTTAACAGTTTTTCAGCCATTTAATATGCTGAGTTATTTCATTTATTTTGGGTTCTGCGAGCACTTAATTCTCTTCACCTATTGTATACCTGAGGACATAGCTCTGAGCTGCACTTCCACTTTAAACCTAATTGTTTTTACGTCTGAACACCTAATCCTAATTCCACGGTATCAACTAAGATTAACCTGTGCTACGCTGCTACCTGTTGCAATACTGCTCTAGTTTGTAAGAGCTGACAAGTATTTTTAATAATTCTTTCTTAATTATAGTATCTTTAGAGTAGCTCAGTGATCAATACTAATCTTAGTGGTAAGACACATGCCTAGTGATTTAAATGAAATCTAGAATCCAACCGGGCCACAGTGAGCTCTAATTTAAGCTTCACCAATGCAGAAATAAGTTGTTACTTCAAGTTTACGCTCTTGTAACCCAAGCTGTAATCTATCCATACCTTTTTCTTACAAAAGAGTCAACGTCTGTAGTTCAGATGGCACCTTTCACATCTGATGCCTTCSTTTCTGCAATGAATTACTACCTTTCAATAGAGCAGAATTAGCTACGACTCTCTCCATCAAAACTCATTACAATCCTGTTAGAAGCCTTATCTACAGAGACATCCAAGTGAATGTAATCATTTATGCTTCTAACACTCTGAATTTAAAATCACTATAAATAATTATCATTGTGCTAAATAACAAGAGGAAAGACAGCTCAGGCTGAGTTATTGCAGCCTTGGGTCAAATCTGTTGTAGGTGTAAATTGTGGAACAGAGTAAGAACAGTAGTAGCTAAACAGTGTAGCCCATCTTGCCACTAAGCCCAGTTCCTAAGAGCAGCCTCAAAAGTCTCACGCCAGCTGTTCAGCTTGGCTTATCATGAACCACTGCTTTTGATCATAAAAAGAGGGGATGAGATGTGCTGAGCTTTATTAGCTGTAGGTGTAACATCCAAGTGCTCTCCCCTGGAGGGACTTCACAGTCTGTGGTGACACCAGCGGGACTGCGGCAGCAATACGCGGCGGTCCACCACGTTCCTCAGCCATCATGTAAATACCAAGTTTTATTTTCGGGAATGACACTGCAGGTAGATTGCTAAAATAGGTCACCCACGAGGGAGGACCAGGAGATGTTTATAGCATCACAGCTCTTGCTTCTTGCCTATGTTTTTCATACTTTTTTTTTTTATCATGGCTACACACTTTCCATTTGCTGCTTCTCCTGATAGTGCAAATCTCTTACCTCAATTTACTCCCTTGAACCTCATTTTCTGCTATTTTAACTTAGCACTATCTATGCTTCATCAATAAATCTGTCCTACTCATTTATCTCCCCGAGAATCTCAGTTCCTATTTCTATCACTTTTGCTCTATACCAAGAAGTCCTTTTCTTGTTTGACATCCCAGCACACTTAATCATGATGTGGAATAGGGAGATACCTTCCCTCAGTGCAGCTGGCACAGCGAAGAGAAAAAAATTGTTGCCAACAACAGCAATGAATAAGCCTTTCCAATGATCATTATCATGATGAAGTGATACATAGAATACCTCCCAGAGGCCTTAAYCCACTTCAGAATATTATTAAGGAAGCGGAGAAATCGGTGATGGCTCTTGGGTTGTCAGATTCAGGTTCTCTCCACTCTTGGGGGAAATTTTTACTCTATAATCGAAGGAAAATAAACAGCTAAACCTGCAGGTTTCTGCACTGCTCAGGTCTGAGCTCTGTCTCTTTCTTTCACCAGACATTGGTTCCCATCTCCAACTTAGGTGATGCAGACACAGCTTTATGTTGAGTAGCGCCTGAAGTAAGCCTGACATTACATTCAGCATATTATTTAGGTTTCCCTCATTTTAAATCATACGACTTTATCCAGTTCTAGACTAATTCCATTTCATACAGAATTTAAATTCACTCTACATAATTTTGCAAGGTGAAGTCAGCAAAGAACAAGGACCTTTATTTACAGATACTACACAAAAAATACATGTGCTTGCATGGTTGAGTGTATGTGTATGTGAGGCAGTGTGCTTCCCTGATCACCAGTACTTTGAGCTGGAAAGGCTTGGCCTGTGACACGATGTACTCCATTTAGAGGTGGGGGGAAAAAAAAAAAAAAATGTATATACTTTTCAGCCAAAGTCCCAGGAGATTTTAAGTATGTGTAGTACATTATACCCTCAACTAAATTTCTCTAGTATATAATCCTGAATCTTCACAGCTGATTGTTGTGCATGCGCAAAAAGTACGTAGATATTTTCAGTGTACACAAATAGCATTTATTGATGACATTCACTAACCAGCATATTTCTAAAAAGCAGTGTAGTTTTGGGACGTCAAAGGCAGTATTTTTTGAACTGATATAGGATGATTATGGGGTGCCTTAGATTTAGTTACTTAGTGTGAAAAATCAGAAATCATTTATTTACACAACACAGAAGCTACAAGCTTCAGCAGGAGAAATACACCTGAAACCTTCATGACAAAAGGCATATTGCATATATAGGATTGATAGTGTTCTAATGTATAGCATCACGGGCTTTTTAAAGAAGAAGACATTTGCGCAACAAGGCAGATATAAGTTGAGATCCACATAAAGAAGCTTCCACACCTCTTTAGAGACAGTTTTGTCTCCTTTGTTTACCAGCAACTGAACTTTGCCTGAAACTGTGTGCAATAATCAGGGACATCTAGTGGCTGACTTATAAATTGCAAATAAACATTTGGTTACATGCATTTATTTTGTAATCACTCAAGACATAAAATAACAGGTCTGGCTGCTTGATTTTTTTAAGGATGTCTTTCTCACAGTCCTCTCAAGCGGAATATTAGGAATTCGTCTCTGAAAGAAATTCTTACCCACTCCCCAAATTACAAGTGATGCTTATTATAGCTTTCCCATGAAAAAAGTGTAGGCCCCCTCCTCTGCCTCCTTGGTCTGTGTTGTGCGTAGTGTATTCCTGCCTAATCACTCRCAATTCACCTCAACAGACAGAAGATTAAGAGCAAAAAGGCTACACTGAATAAATCGATACATATATTCTCAGACCCAGAACAAATAGCAGAAATTTTTTACAGTGGAGAAGTCATAGGGCTAAGATACAGAGCTCCCATAAAAACATTTTTTGTTTTGTTTTGTTTCCTGTTTTCTTTTCTTTTGATTCCTGTTAATTTGGAACTTCCCTGGAATTTTACTTCTGGTGAGAAGAATAAATAAAAAAAGTGTTTTTCCTTTCCTTTCCTTTCCTTTCCTTTCCTTTCCTTTCCTTTCCTTTCCTTTCCTTTCCTTTCCTTTCCTTTCCTTTCCTTTCCTTTCCTTTCCNTTCCTTTCCTTTCCTTTCCTTTCCTTTCCTTTCCTTTCCTTTCCTTTCCTTTCCTTTCCTTTCCTTTCCTTTCCTTTCCTTTCCTTTCCCCAGAACATTGTCCAACTTGACTACCCATTTTTTCAGGTTTTTGACTTTTCATTACCTCAAATTTGCTTGTTAAAAAGTGTGGCCTTGTCTACTCCTAGCAGGCTAGTCACTGATGTAAATCCATGCGGTACCTACAATTAACCCTAAACATTCTGCTAGTTGGTAGTAATTGGCAATTTCCTCCAGGCAAAAAAAAATCCTAGCTGTCTGCTCATTTTTAGAGGGACTGTGCTTGTATTTAAAATAACTAATGAATGCACCCAGTTTGTTGTTAGATCTGGCACAAGTATAAAGGAGTAGTTTAGATTATCATCTTCCAGGGGATGTTCTCCTTCCCTCCTAGAGAATTCTTTCTGGGCTGGAGGTGAAGTGAACAGGGAAAACAGGGTAACACCTTCCTGTAAGAGGTACCTCTGCTAATGCTCTAGGGAAAGCAGTGCCTTGAAAGAAAAGAAACCCCCTGTGTGAAGCTCCCTGACTAGTGCAGGCACATTGCAAGCGTCAGTCTAGACAACCCCCCACTTGCACTTAAATCAAACAAACTCTAAAATCAGTCAGAGCAAACATACTGCAGCCCACACCCAGYCAAGACAGCAAGCAAATGCACTCCACAAAACACCAGGTAACTGGAGTTCTAAAGTCAGTCTAAACATGGGCACAGCAGATGAGCAAACACTGTCTTCTCCTTACAAAAAAAAAACACAGGAAGCAGACGGGTCACCCTCTTGTCATTCCTCCAGATTCCTGGGAGGAGGAGAGCCATGAGACTAGAAGGAGCTAGCAAACAGCTTTGCAAAACGGAATGTGAAGTGGTCTTGGTGGACAAATTGAATTCTGGAATGCAGAACAGCAGCTGGATCCTGGAAAGAGATAGACAAACCACATAGTGCTTTTTCTTTCCTTTGAGGTGATGTCAGCTGCAGTAAAACTGGTACTAGTGGTAGAACATGCTGCTAGGAGGTGGCAAATCTAATTTCCCTTCCCTCTTTAGAGACCAAACGTATGTGTTTTATCACTAAAGACTCTGAAAAAAATGTCCCTAACAGCCAGAGATTTTGGATCTGCATGCTTGAGTACTTTCACCCTAAAGAAGGTGTTGTGTCTGGTTTCCTCATTGACATGAGGAAGCTGTAAAGCCATTAAAGTTTCTGATATAAAACAACTATCAAATCTGCCTGCATTTTAGCCCAGAAAGAGTGCATAAGAAACAGATGGAGATAGCCAAGCTACTGCTAATCTAGGTTCTGGATTGTGAAGAGATGGAGACATCTACCTTCAGCACTAATTCAAGAAGAAAGATGAGTYTCCAGAGAAAGCATGCGTTATTCAGCTACCCTTTTGTATTACACTAGATCACTCCTTTCTTACTGTTCAGATTTTTTGGTGTGATCCTCTGAGGAGATCCTTCTTTGCAAGTCCTATCTACAGAGTTCAGGTACTTGCCTGTAGAGTTTCTGAAATCTCCAACTCCAAACTGGGACCATGTGTTTAAAAATGAAGCATGGAAATATGTACATCTCTACCACCTGCAGCCTAGGATTAGCCCAAAGTCGGACAAGGCCTGTAGCTTATCTTTGAAGGTGAACTCAGTTTCTTCAGAGTGTTCATCTGTCCTATCAAACTACCCTATGCTGAAAATCTGCCAATCTAAATAGACAAGGAAGGTTCAGAGTAAAAACGGGATCTCCAAAATAGTAAATGCAAGTGGCAACACAGATTTCCTCATTGAGCCTACTGCTGCAGTTCATCTGCTGCAGTTCCTCTTCAAGGTTCCAGATTAAAATCGCTGGAGAAAAAGTGAGCTGAGAAAGGTGCTGCACACACACACACAMACACACAAAATTAGCAGGAGCCTCTATATTTAATATAACAGGGTGCACTTTCTGCTAGTATGACATAAACAACATCCCAAACACTACAGCAGAAGTTCTAGAGAAATGTCTTCATAATATTTGAAGCCATATCCTGAGCCAGTGTTCAAATACAGAACTAGAAGCCAAGAAGCTGTTTAAGCTCTTAAATGGCCATTATAAAGCTGAGCTCAGAAGTGTGCATATTTATATGGATTCCTGCCAGCTCCTCTTGCTTGTTTGCAACTGCCAGGAGACGATTGTGTGGATACCAAAACAACTTGACTAGTTGTTTACTTTTGCCCTTTAGGTTTTTGGGRTTTTTTTAAAGATAAAACAATTTCTCCAGCAAAATTTCTGAATGAGCCTTTTGAAAAGGTGCTTTATGTGGGAGAAAGCCATTCACATTTGCCCAGGAATCAAGCTATGAAGGGAACAAAACAGTAAAAGGTGTTAGTTGCAGTTATGAAGCGTATTTTTTCCTTAAATAAATAAGGACTTGTGGGTGCAAATTGCTATCAAGTACTCAACGGATAATAGTGGCCTTTTGCCTTTCATTTAAATTACTTAGTGTGGGAAAAATAAGAGGTAACTTTATAGTCCTTGCCTCAAAGAACAGACTACAGGACCTGTAGGGCACCTCAGCTGTTCTGTACGATGAAATAAAAGTCTAAAGCACCTCAAAGATGGTTTTCACAAAGAAAAGTCAAAGGATGCAAAGGGAGAAAAAAAAAAATAACACCACTGAATACCAGGGTTTGTCAGGAACTCTTGACCGTACATTGAGCTGAGATTCCCGAACAAGGCTGCAGGAAGCCAGCCACCTTCAATCACTTGGCACCTGGAACCTGGGACTATAGGAGACTGTCAGGGGCAGTCTTGTACATTTACTCTTTGATTAAACATATGGCTCACTTCTTTTTAGGAGGGTGAGGGATGCTCCACCACAGAACTCTCTTCTGATCTACCCCTGTCTACGACTTTCTCAAGGAGTATAAAACCTCAGTCCTGTTCCCTGGCAGAGAACAAGTCCCTTTCCCCTCATGGCAACTGTGAGAGTCCCAAGGTAAGAGGCTGGAGATTACTGTCTCATTTTGATCTGCTGTGTTGCATGAAAATTATAGGAGTCAGTTTTAGGAAGAATGTTACATGCTTGTAAGGAAAAGACTTCTGCAATATTTCTTGGGTTATATCCCTGCAAAGAACTTGTGTGTGGCACTACTGGCACATCACCCTTTATGCCTTAGTGAGATTTGRCTGTTAGGTGCTTCTGTTGGCATATAAATGAACCCTCAAAATCAGGGTTTAGCAACCACAATTGTATTGCAACTGAATCACATGAGTTGGATTCTCAGTGAGTGCGAATAGTTCAAGTGCCATTGCCATAGTGAGCTCTAAGATTTGTATCAGTCTRTATCAGGACCAACTTACTTTCCTTTGACTGTTGTGACTGCTCTTAGCCAAATGCATGTTTTTGTTTATCTTCCCTCTTTTGTTTGTTCTGGTACTACAATGAATTCAAAAGAGAGGATCAATCTTAAACTTAGAAAAACAAAAGAACATCATGCGATGGATTCTGTGCTGGTGTCTTTTATATCCTACCGAAAAAATAATTGTTTCTGAAATGCGTCTTGTTTTGTTATTTCCTCTCCTGCCTTTTCTTTTTGTTTGGAATACCAGCTTAAGCGAGTGATAGCATTTTGCTTCCAGGGGCCAGAAGGGTTAATTTCCCCCCATTCCACCCTGATCTCTCCCGAAGCTGGAGTTACACTCATCAAGGATCTAGCATGGGGAGGGATGGATTTCTGAAGACAGCCTGAGGGCTCCAACAGCAGCCTTCGCTTTCAATCAATGTYGAGAGGCACGAGTGGAAATTCATTCAGTGAACAGTCGGAGGTCTTCGCCTGTCCATACAGCCGCCTGGCACACAATCCCAAGCAAAAACTGGTGGCATCTCAGCTGGAGATCTGACATTTTGCCGAACCACCGTTTGCTTGAGAACTGATAATTAAACACTCTTCCTTTAAAAAAAAATAATAAAAAGGTAGATAAAATAATAAGTAAACACTGCTGGTAACCTTGGAGGCTCCCTTTTGTCAAGGTCTCAGGTACATGCTGAAATGTATTTTGTTCGGGATCCGTCCTGGCCGCACAATTGCCTTTCCTGTTGCCTGAGCGCATTATTCTGACTGTTTTCATTTGACTTGCCTCTGGGATGCTGTGCTGCTCTGGCAGAGAGATCTGCACACTGGCAGAGTTCATGAACTCGCGCTTGCAAGCTGATCTTTGCCCTATGTGTTGCTAAATATTTTGGTGTGTATGTAACATGACAGAAAGTGACTTTGCATTGAAAAGGCAAAAAGACACAAAGAGAAAGAAACATCTTTTGTCCCCTCCTTTCTCCGCATCCCCCCCGCCTCCTAAGTCTGTCAAGTTTTATTATGCTCACAAGGCAACCAGGTGAGTCATAGTATTTAACCAATATTGGGGGAAGGGAGAGGTTTTAATTAATTTCATTACAGATTAACAGAGTCCAGCGCATGACTCAGTGGAAGTCTATACAGTCTTTGGCAGACAGATGGGATCTTACCCTCTCTGTCCTCTGAGCCTCCTGGATGAGGTGGAGATGCATTAACACAGCTTATTATTTGTTCTGCAGTGCTGTTTGTACGGTAATGTCCGAGTAAAACGTCCATGCAATCCATAGTTGGCTTCAGCTTGGTCAGTTCCCAATGAAGACCATATTTTTTTTTCCAGTTCTACACACTAAAAAAATTCTAAGCATAACCAGAGGTTTGACTTAAAGCATCAGAGAAACAGCACCAGTGTCTTCTATGAGCAGATGACGTTCTCTGGTGTGATCCAGCTGTGCTCAGAAATGGTGTGAACTCTGCTTCTAGTGTGGAGAAGGAATCAAGCTTAGGTGCTAGGGACAGCTAATATATTTCATAAGCTCATGTAAGGGAAGGGCTGTATCATGGTGAGAGCAGACCAGAGGGTCTGTTCTGTGAATATACATCTCACTTCCTTCATACTGGACATCCTGACATCCAGTGAGTTTGGTCCACTGATTTCAGTCTTGATTCTACCACTCGTTTAGGTTTGGTTTTATGAACGTGAGCCGAAAGAAAGGAGTAGGATCAAAGGACAGATTTCCAGCAAAGTCACCTTGCAAGGATCAGGCCTCATTCCTGTTCTCCTAATTCCACACCTGTACACTTCAGTGGTGTAGCTCAGTKCCCCTTTCTCCTGATAAGAACACTTTATATATAAAGTGCATATGCAGCTGAATCCCAGACTGCAAAGAGGAATTGCACTGATGTTACTGACAGATGTAAACAGGAGCATGGATAACTCAAAATTTGCTGGAATTGAACAGAGCTGCTGATCTTAAAGTTTTGATAGAAGGAATTTGAAGGTGTATGCTCTGCTCCTCCCCAGCTATTTAAGAAAATATTCATATGTAAATAGGAACTGAACTGCAGTTTTTGTTATTATTCCTTTAGGATCATGATCTCCATATCTGTTTTCAAATATTTCTCTGTGCTTCAATGTATTTTCTTGCCTGACTAAGTCCAAAGGCAGGCTAAGGAAACCAAGAGTTCTTTGCAAACCCAGTTGAACTCTGCACAAATAAATTCAGGGTCAAATTACAGACTTCTGCCTCATAGTCGATCTCACTCCAGGAGTCATATTTTTAAAAGAATTTAAAAAAAAAAAAAAAGTTTTTCCCATCCCTGATTCTATACTGGCAGAGAGAAGGGGGAGAGGGACAGCTTCAAACCTCATCAAATCTTTGACCCCAGAGAACTGCAAAMCCCCTGCTGTTACTCTCTGAGAAAACTAGAGGTAACAATTAAACTTGCGGGGAAGAGAAAAATAGAATAAACTGCATTGCTATTTTCAAGCTGAGCTATCTGGGTAGTCAGATTCACCCTTCCGAAATAGGAAGTTTCTCCTCTTGCATTTGCGCTTCCCCTTGGCCAACCATCCGAGAAGCATTAGAGAGACGTTGCTTCAGGAGCCTGTGCTTGAGGGTCAGTGCCTCCCGGGTTAGAAAGCTCATGCACATATCCTTTTCCAGGGCAGTGCCCCCAGGTGTTATCCAGTCAGAAAAATTCCCTTGCCTTCCATTCTCCAAGACAGCAATCTGCTCACTCAGCCATCATTTGGGAGACCTAGAGGCTCTCTTTAAGGAATAAGGGGATAAGGAGGATGAATGAATAAATCCACAAGCACATCAGCAAATAACATGATAAAGAGTAGTGTTTATGAAAGATGCAGTGACCTCGTCAGTGATCATCTCTATTTATTTTTATTTTAAACCAGCATTTGGTACTTTTCGTGCATCACATAGCGCCGAGGGCAATTGAGACCTTCCCCATTTCACCATCCTATTGTGCAGCCTGCTCGGCTTCTCCTTTATGCATATAAACTAGTTTCTGTGCTCAGTTTTCTTACACATCACATCCCTGTGTGATGCTGCAGTGCACTAAGCCAAACATATCTTGTCAAGTGAGTGCCATTACAATGTAAGGATTGATTTGCTGGAGGAGGTCTTGCATATAAGTAGACATAGAAGCAACAGCCAGGTTTAACAAATTTCCACTTGGAGAATTTATGTAGAGCAAAATAACAAAAGGACAACCTTTTTGCTTTTTTGTTTCCATCTACGTGGTCAGCCTCAAAACGTCTTGGCTGGGTCAAGGACTGGTTATATTTACACAGGCCCTTCTCTCTGGCTTCCGCTCTCCTTCCAGACAAGTGCTTCTAGCTGCTGCCTGTGTCTTCTGATGTTGATGTTCACATGCCCTCACTTCTGCTGTCAGTCTGGCCCTCCAGCAGCCATCCTCTGGTGATAACCTTGGCTCTTCTCCCTGGATAAAGTGGGAGTGTCAGTTCTTGAGTAGGAGATACAGGGRCTTTGTGGGAAATGCTGATGATGATGCATCCACTTCTGCTTGCCTGAAAACACCTGGCAGCAGTAGCAGAATTTGAGTTCTCAAGAAATACCATCAGATAGGCATCCTTCCCATACACTGCAATCCTCTTCATCAGCAGAGGCACAATCATGTTACATAACAGTGTGCCGTGCTCTGTGGGTCAGTATGTGTCATGGTCCATCTTACAGCCCTCTTCAAATCAGAGCTGGAAGAAGCAGGACTATTCACATAGATCTTGATTYTGCAAAATGCTGAGGATGGAGTTAAGATGCAGCCCTATTTAACAAAGCATTTAAACCTGACTTACATTTATACAAGTACTCAAGACTCTTGAAGTGAAGAGACCCTGGCATTTTCTTCAGTGTATGAACTTATGTACTTCGTCGAGTAGGCAATGCAAAATAATGCATCTTCACAATGTAAGGCTTTGTAGAAATATTCAACAATGACAGTCATCATTTTATGAACAAATGATAGGTCAATAGTGGGGATTAAAGGCTATTTCAGATATTATTATTTTTCTCTCTATTTATTTGTTTTTGCCATTTTCTGAAAGCTCAGACTAACAAGGCATCGTTTAGTCTTCCAGGCCTTGGGACAATTATTCATAGGACATCCCTTACAAAATACTAAAGGCAAATTTGCGTGAAGCCATTTTAATATGGGAAAAATAATTCTTGTGAGGAAGCAATGTAAATGTTGAAAATTATAACAATGTTTATTATTCTGTTAGGTTTCAAATAAGTAGCCCATATGCACATATTTACCATTAAGAATGACATAACCATGTTGTTTGTTCTTTAATTAGATTTCTAAACACATAACAAACAAAACTGAGTAAATCAAAATGACCTTTAAATTCCCAGAATTACAGGCTTTTTCAACAGCCATAATAAGGTAATAATAACCCAAACTAATAGTAGTTCTACTTTCCATACTCTGTGACTCTCCATGTGACATGCAACATTATTAATTTCAGTTTGATTACAAATTACTCCCTTAGCTCAAGTTTAATACAGTATTGATATTGTTATTAATATAGATTTGTCAATAAAGATACAAAATAAAGCCAGTTGAACTTAATGTTAGTTGACAAAAACAAAATAAAACCCCAACCCTAACCCTTCTAGCTTATTCTCATGGGGAGTAGGAAGTATAAGGGAAAAAAAAATGATGATTTAATTTCATTAAAGGCATACTTAATCTGAATTAGAGAGGATAATTGGAAAGAAAATACACAGTCAGCAAGGATCTGTTGTTATTGCATTTCTAGAATGAAGGCAAACATTTCCTGTTCTTCTTAAGCTCTTGTGGTTAATATGACACAGGCAACCATTTTGCTGGTGTGAAGCCAATAAACTGCAGTATGTATATACATATACATCATGTATTCAAAAGCAGGCTTAGATGTAAAGATACGTGAGGTGAGATACCATAACARTTCTGCATACTTCATGTTTGCCTTGGTCTGCCTGCTGCTTGGTTTAGTGAGTTAATGCTGTATTTAGAGATGAAATAGAGCAGGCATCATAATCTCTGGAAGATGGTATTTTTAGTTGCTACCTCTTTGCTGAGCTCAATACTTSAATGCAGAGACTTGTCTTTTCTGTTCTGTTCTAATTTGAAGACAAAGAGGTTAATACATAACACAGATGGTTCAAGAAAATCTGCTTGACTTTGCTCTGGATCACAAGWTAAACACATACATATCCATTTGCCAGTGCAAAAAGAGTAGTCACAGCACTGACTGTCAACTCTTACTGCCCCAGATTTCTTTCTATTGCATCAACATTTAATTATCAGAAAGCAAAAGCTCCCCTGGAGGAAATGAATTTCCTGCATTTTCCTCCTCCCTGAAGCATCCCATGGGCAATTTCAGGCATCATCTATGCATAGAGGAGGAGGTTTAATCCTCCTCCAAAGTCAGGTCTAGCACAAGAAGCAGTATAAACATCCCTTACTTTTCTAAGAGCACAACAGTCAGGTCTATAAAAGCTCAAAAATATGAACAAGTACCTCTGAGTAGCAAATGATCCCACGTCAACTTGCTGGGATAACTCAAGTGTAGCAAATATGAGGAAATACGAGTTAGTTAAGCTTTTAAAAGAAAGAGAGTTCACTCTACTTATCTTATATTCACCCTGGACTAAGAGTGTCTACGTGGATTTGTTATCACAGTTTAGCTCACGTTTTAACTAATTACATAAATAAATGATTTGTGCACCTGGCACAGAAGGCCAGATGTTGTTCATATGCATAATAAAGAATTTTGTCTTGCCTACAGAATTTGCTGCTTAAGCATGCAAGGCAAAGGGTAGTTTGGTTATTCACTATTTCACAACTGGGAAACAGAAATGCTAGAAAACTAGTGAGCTGACTTGTCCCAAGTAACAGCCAGTCTGGGGAAAGTGACAGGACTGAACTTGGAGAGCAAAAGAGCTAGATTCTCAATCAGCCTTATGGTTATTAGGCAGCTTGCCTTGCCAGAGATACACCTTTGAAACTCAATTTAATGGAAATGTAACACAATGGAATTTACAAACCCCTTTTTGAAATTGTGGAATGTGTCGCAGGCAAAAGGAATCATTTTATGCTCACTACTATACAAGATTCCTGGTTTGTAAGACAACTTATGCATTAATTGGATTTTTTTTCCATTTACATACATAAGCAGAGGAGTTGTGGAAACAGAAGAAATGTCTAGTATCCAGTCATGCATCATACAACCTAGAAATATTACTTAAAGATGTTTGAATCTCCATCTTGCTTTGAAAGAAAAACAAAAACAAAAACAAAAATTAGCTTTAACTGAAGGAAAATGGTTTGACATGAAGTTGTGTATGCACTAGATTTAAAATAATGAGAAATATTTTAAAAATACGTGTTTTCTCTACTTTTCCCACCTCAATGCCACTCTCTAAGAGTGGCATATATATGTTTATAAAGACTTTACAAGGTCCTTWTAAACATATGCACACACCAAGCTGCATGTCATCTTAAACTTGCCACTCTTTCAAAGACTAATAATAAAAATAAAAAAAAAAATCAAATTCCCTATACAAATACCCCATGGCCAAAACAATGAACWTTGCTTCTATCCTATTCACAGGGTTTTGTAACAAAAATCTAGAAGGGGTGTTTCTTCCTTATGCATATTTCCAGAGGTTTCATCTTTAACTGTATCTCAGTCTGCATTCAGGAATTTGTGCTGGTGAATTTTATCCAGTAGAATAAAGAAAAGGAAAGGAGAATTAAATGGAGGGAGACAACATGGCCTAGTGAATAAAGCAACAGACTGGAGGGGATCAGGAGACCTAGATTCTATTCCCAGCTCTTCCCTGCAGTGTGACTTTAGGCAAGTCTCTGAGCAAACTTTCCCTCTCCACTCTGTTGTCTGTTTATATTGTAGGCTCTTCAGAGTAAGTGCCATCCCTTTCCACATGTTTATACGGCCCCAAGTGCAAAGGGGCTCGGTTTTCTGTTGGAATATCCTACAAATAATCCTTGAAACAAACCTCAGAGATCCAGATGTCGGAGATAATGTTAATCTCTGTTTTCATGGTTGGTGTGGCTGCAGATAGTTTTTGGATATATACAGTGTCTACATCATAGAAATAAACAGTTGGCCTTCATCACTAAAACTATCCCCTGGCAACACAGGATTAAAGTGACATTAGTAATTGCAGTGCAGTGAGTTCTGCAAAAATTTGTTTCCCGGATAAAACATAGATACAGGCTCTGATAAGAGTAGAGATGGAGGGCTTCTGCCTAGGGGTAAAAGACATAATTGCAAATAATGGGGAAAAAAATGTGGAATGAGTGCCCCTGCCATTCTGTAAGTGTAATATACCTGAATGAAAGGGTTTCTTATGAGTGGAAGGGAATGAGGAGACCCAGCTCCTCAGTTCTGTCAGCACCTCCAGAGGTTTAGTGAATGCCTTTTGCCTCAGACAACACAGCTGTAGCTACAGCTCCATTCATCCTCAAACTTTGTCCATCTCTGAAGGAAATCGCTATAGCTAGACACTGTGAAATTGTGTGTTTTTTTCTTTCAGAAAAAAARAAAAAATAAAGTAAGATGCAGTCTAGACGGGGAAAGCTAACTGTATAATTGTAACATCCCGCATTGCAAGGAGAGGAGGCTGTGCCTTTCTGGCACAGCACTTTAAGTTGAAATGTATTTTTTCTTGTTTTTTTTTTTCACATAAGTCACAATGGTGAATATTCTTTGCTGCAGCCTCAGAGAACATGAGAGAAGTTCTTGTGCAGAGATGCACTTGTGTAGACACATGTAGTTTTGCAGRGAATTCAACCAAGTTCATTATTTTTTCTCACCCATGCTGAGGAGGCATCTCGGTGTAAGCTCTGAAATCTGGTGGAACAAATCCCACGTTATCTCTGCTCTAAAATCAGGCCCAAGCATGCACCATAGACTCAGATTAGCCCATTATCCAACACCCCAGTCTTAGTGCTTTATATAAAATGTGGCTGTATCAAGCCCGTGCTGCACACAGCTAGTAGTGGGGTCAGAAAATGAACGGACTGTGAGGCTAGATGTGGATAACTGGTTGCTAATGTTGTAGAGAGACATAGCCAATGTACGTGGGTACCAACAGTACTTTTGCAGTTGCTAATCACTAGGCAAATCACCAAGTAACAATCTATTTCCCTACTGCTGAACTAATGAACTAACAGCTGGTAATGTTAAGATAAATTGCAGTTTGCCCTGTTTGTCTTCATCGCCAATTCTCAATCTCTTTTCAAATCCCTTGTGTTTGAGAAAGGGCCAAGTGCAACCTTGTGAGTAACTTACACTGACTAAATTGTAACTGTTTAATTTTTGAGAGATTAAACACATCTTATTCAGGACAACACTTAAAGTGATTTTCAGCCTAGGATTTGAGAATCAGTGATAATAGCTGAGCTCTTTTGTGAAGTAAAATTGAAAAAAAAAGTATAAGGAAAATAATTTTTTATAAACTATACAAAAATCTACTCATCTGTCAGAAAATTCTGGGAGTGTAAAAAGGGGAAAAGCACTGACTTCAGCAATGTTTCAAGACCATGATGATAATGAAAGCTGTCCTGAATCTGAATAAACCTCTCATAAAATCTTAGAACCAGTAAGATTGGAAGGGACATTTAGAGATCATTTAGTCCAACACCCCTGCACATGCACTCAAATACCCTCAAATTAATGTCAAAAAAAAAAAAAAAAAAAAAAATCAAGGATGATACAGATGGATAAAAAGTTCTTTCATTCTCAGTAAAATATTTTGTCATATTCACTTAAAATTATTTTTTCCATCCTTTGACATATTTATTTGTCTTTGCATTTTTTAATGTACTTGTTTAAAAGTTTTCTGCTTTTGATAGCAGCTGGAATCCCAAAATGAAATTAAAACCATGTAGGTGCCAATATATGTATTCAATAGATATGAGACTAAATTAAACTAATTGACATTTTATTAATATTCTGCTGTTTGTTCCCGCAGAGTTAAAACCATACTTGAGATYCTGTTATATGAAGATACACTCTGGACCATCTGGTAGCCAAACATTTCTGATTATAAATAAGTCGTTTTTTGTTAATTATTTATTTGGGACTTTTTGTTTATTATACAAAAATCTGGAAAGAGAGAATAAATAGGAAAATGTGCTAGGTGTTATACTGCATCTTTCATAAGCAAAAATATTTTTTGCAAACAAGTCTGGTTGCAATAGGAGAAGGCCCTGAATATCTATTTGAATTAGAAACCAATTTATGAACTAAACTTGTTACCACCCTTTCAGCTTCAGTCTGTGTGAATATTCAAGCATTTATTCTTAGCAGAGCAAACACTGACAGGTAGTAATATCCACCTCTAATTTTAAAAGCTAAAGAGAAAGGAAATGATTTCTTCATCACAGAAAATACAAGAGGACCCAATTTAAAAGGTAGACACAGAAAAGCTGGTTATTAAAACAAGAAAATAAAAGAAAAAAGTGAAATAGACTATTTCTGGGACTATTAGTGCAGAAAGCTGTAGGCTTTTCAACACTGGAGGACTTCAAGAAATTATTAACATCTATCAGGAATGACATGGATAGAACTGATCTTTCCTTGGGGAAACAAACTTGAGTCCTTGAGGATGGACTGCTTGCTTTCTGAACATCTCTTCTAGCCCTGTTTTCYGTGTTAGAGATAATTCTCTGTACATTATTGATAACTGTTATAATTTCTAACTTGAGCCTTCAAGCAATATCTTTAATAATGTGAGATGTAAAAAAATGTGAGTTTGGCTCATGATTGGTTTCAAAAGAAATTAAGTAGTGACTGTCAAATAAATAAAGCCCTGAATTCCTTCAGTTCATTTAGAATTCTCAGACTGTACTCTGGTATCATATATCCACAAAAAAAAAAAAAAAAMCATAAATATACCCATGTTGACAGAATAGAAAAGACTACAATGCCCAAGAAGCCATAGTAAGTTGGGCACTTATTTAACACTGGTCTTTCAGTTCTTGGGAATACCCATCTCTGAGCACACTGACAAAACCTAAATCAGCTAATACCATCCAAGTATGGGTGCCTTGTTTCTAAATTGTTTGGCTACCAGGAAAATTCTTTACTGCAAAAGGTGCAAAACATTACAGATACTTAAAAAAAAAAAAAAAAAAAAAAAAAAAAAAAAAA
>NW_020454094.1:5799085-5887372 GCF_003342845.1 Nothoprocta perdicaria
ACAGAACTGTGGCCAAGTCATTGCAAAGTCTTTTTAAGGAAAGGCACAGGTTACAACTGTAATACCAAAGAGGCATTTGCAGGCATAGACAGAAGGCCGTGCAGCAGGGCTATAAGGGGGATCAAGTTTGAAAGATAATACTCAAAGTGAGCAGGAACAAAAGCACGAAGTGAAACTTCTTTAACAAAAGTTTACATTCTCCTCTTGGTCAGGCCATCAGATTTACTTCATACAAAAAAATTACTGCTGAAAATCCTCCACCTCAATCAGAGGAAGGGAGTACAACCTAATCTACCTCATCCCATCAGGGCTCTTCCTATAGTCCATACTTCTTGCCTTGCTCTACCTCAGTGTTGGTCACTATAGGGATGGGAGGGATTTCATGTTACTGTTTTTCCAAGTACTTCAATTCTAAGGAGCTTAATATGAGGAAGTAGCTGATTTTACTACAGGGGCATTGCTTGCAATAACGAGCAAGGGCATTTTTTATTTCTTGATGGATTAAACACTTTCCCATTAAAAAGCGATTCCCGCCCATAGGTTCCTCATGTTTTTAAAAAGTCCAGATATCTTTTGTTTGAAATTTTTCTGAAGAAAGGATAATCCTTTTTGTTGCATCTTCTGATCTTAGTGTATAACTAAGGTTCCCAAGCACTTCTGAAATAAGATGTTAATTATCATTAATAAAGCATTCATAAAAATAAAAGTGATTTGAAGATCGGATATGCAATACATTTTCCCTCTCTTTTTGATTAGGTAGGATATCCTGGAATTGATGAATACATTGGTGATTAGTCATAAAGGGAGGCAAAAGGAAGTCTGCTTCATTGTATTTTTTTTTTTTTCCATTTGACCTGGAATCCTAATAGTCTTAAGGAAAAGTTGCACTTTGAATGAGGAAAACAGCACATCCTGCATCAATTTAGCAGGGCAACTAGTTTCGACTGTCTTGTAACAAAGAAACCATTCATGGCAACCATTAAATCATCCTCTATTGTAAGCTGCTATATGGTTAATAATATAAGCAGGTTATCATAGTCAGGGAGCCCAATCTTCTATAGTGCGCAGGCCATATTATAGAGCTTTTGAATTAAATCTTCCTGCAATTATAAATTTCATTAAAGGAAAGGAAACAGAAAGAAAGTCTTGATTTTTAAGATTGATTTTAATGATGTCTTTAATATGTGTTACTTTGAATGTGTTACTTTTAAAGTGATAGCTATATCACTTTATTGCCATGCCTGTGTCTGTTGAATGGAAGAATCCTTTGTTACCATGTGTTCAGGTTTTCTGTGGACACTGACAGATTCAGTTTTACTTTTCCTTGTACAGTCTAAAACTGTTCATACTATATCCTAAATTTCCCAGAGAATGTAAAAAGAAATTAAAATGCTGGTACAGACTGGAATAAAATTGGAACTGCAAACATGGAAAACTGTCTGTGTGAGGCAGGAAAAATGATGACAAAGGGATGATTTAGGGATTGATATGGATTGGTAATATGAAGAATCTCCCTCTGTCTGGGAAGGAAKAGAGGACAAGAGTAGCAAACAGTAATTAGAGAGTTGTTTGACTGCCTGCCAATGCCTGGGGAGAAAATGGAAGAAATTGATATGTGAGAGCCGAGAATGAGGGATCCACAGAGTCCGTGATGCAAGTGAGAGGGAAAGGGGGTCCATATTGAGCTGTATGGTCCAAGAAAGGAAATATCCTGAACAAAGGAAAGCTTGTGGAAATGCTCATTGCTGTGCACAACATTATGTTCCAAAAGCTTTTTAGAACCATCTGACAACTTAGCTAACCCATTTCCTTGTGGGAAATGGGGCAGGAGAAATCAGTGGGCACCTCTACGTTTGATGAGTTTTCATAGTAACATTGACTGGTTTTCATAGTAAGATGTACTTAGTGCAGAACTAATGACGGGCAGCATTATAAACTCTCAAACAGTTTGGAGTCAAGTGACCTTCCTTTTATTCACCAGCCCAGAAGCCTTTTAAAATAATACGTCACTCTATTTCCTCCCACATTTTTTGCAGATTTTGAACTAGATCTACCAAGCCAGTCCATATCACAGGGAGAGATTGTTTAGGATTTAGGAGTATTATTCTTCTCCCACAGACGACAGGGATGGTTCTGCTTCCTCCCTACAGAGCTAAGAAACTAATTTGCATGATGTTGAAAAAGAGAAACCTTTTCTGATGGCTTTTCCTTTGAATGCCTTATGTGTAGAACTGTGTTCATTCCCTCCRTGGGGGTGATTATTCAGGAAATCTGAGCGACTTACTGTGCATAAGTATTTACATTTCAATATTTTATTAAATGATCACTTAGCATTATCCACTCAGTACAACAGGAGCCAACTATCAGACTCCCTTAAGACTAGAAGAGACAAATTCATAAAAGGTTGGATTTCTTTCTTTCTTTTTTTTTTTTTTCTTTTTTTTTTTTTTTTAGGGCAGTCTCTAACCATTAAAATCTATAACCAGACAAGGGCCCGCTCTGTTGCTCTAGTGTCAGAGAAAAAGGCAACGAGCTAACTGTCCTGCTTCAGCAAACCAGGACTGTAGCACTCCTGGCTTTTGCGACCAGCAAAATTTTGGGCAATTCTGCTGCTCATGCAGAGAAAGGAGATATAACAGATAGGAACTTGGAGATCATCTTTGTTTCACTATGTTATTTCTTTGCTGCTTTGTTAATGTTGTGAGCAGCTCACAACCAGCTGCACTGCTATTTCGGTTTCTTTGGTTACAGATAACCAAGCAGGACTATGGATGTGTGAATTGTTTTGCTGTTGATCAGATACTTAGGACACTAGAAATTACAGTTTTTATGTACTCAACTACTAATGTTTGTTAAGGACTCATATCAATCATACCATTTGATCTGGTTCTCAGAACATTAAGTTACAATCCAAACTCCCATGAAAGTGCCAACATTGCTACTGACTTAGGATGCTGGGTACCGACATGACTTTATGCATCTGGATCTTAATCTCTCTGAGGCTCAGTTTTCCAGCTGTTGTCGGAGGCAAATCACATTTTGATTGTCTTCCTTCAGACTTGGAGCAGTTCAGTTCATGGACTTCCTCATATTTTTATGCAAAGCACCAGATAAACTATGGGGCCTAGCTCTTGGTTGCAGTAAATGTTTTAAAATTCCTAATACCCGCTTCTCTAATCTCATCCCGATCAACAGGAAGAACAGTTTCTCTTTATATGAACTTGGTTTAGTGAGTCATTTTATGCTTTGAAAGAGGTCTGAACATAGTGGATGTCATTATAAAGACAGTATGCTTGATCATACAGAATAGGAAATAGTGTCCAGAGCTAGACTGAAAACCTGGCCTTATCACTTCAAAGGAAAGAAGAAGAAAAGAAAAATAAAGTTACCTTCAGAGCAGCTTTTGTACCTGTACACACTGAGGTTAATCAAATCTTATGCTTCAGAGTATATGGTAGATTAACTTGAGTGTCTGGAAGCATTTCCCCTTATTTGGCATTCTGCTCTTAGCTGTAGGCAGTGCAGAGTTTGTGCTGGTTCTAGGATATATGAGTTATTTTCTGCATTATCCACTTGCCACAAGGGCCTCCAGAACTGGTGGTAGCATTGAGAAATGCTTATGCAGAACAACTCTATTTCAGAGCAGAGATTGAGAAGCCTGGAAGATTTGATATGCACAAGAATAAAAATTTATTTTCCCTTTACTAATGTGTACTGCCTATCTCCTATCTCCACATAATTTTATGAAGCTTTATTACTAAAAATGGATTATCATTCTATGAACYCTTGCAGTACGGAAGTTCTGTCCTTCCTCTAGCCTATGAAAGATGAATACAAAGATATCTATGCAGTTTGGCTTAACTCAAGGGGAAAATGAGGCAAAAGTGAGCTTCTCCTCTCCAACAATGTTCAATAAGACCAGATGGAAAGAGAGTCTTGGTTCTCAGGAACTCCATGCCCATTCTTTCTCTTTATGAGGCCCTTTTCTTTCTTGTCAACTTCTAGGTCTTGTGCTTTCTTAGCATTCCTTTTGATATTCATCTCTCTTCTTTTTAGTTACTATATCTTTCAGACTTTAAGAGGTCCTAAGTGTAGCTTGACTTAGCTTGACTTCATTAGCATTAGTCTTTCTGAAGAAACGGCCGTGGGCCCTGAAGTGTTTATGATGGCAAAGTCATAGAATCATGGACATGTCTAGTTTCATACAGAATGTAAGGAACAGGATTTTTACAATATAATTGTCAAGATATAATTAGCTGTGTGCATGTCTGGCTTAACTGAGTGTCACAGGAATGAAGTTACAGATTAGGATGCCCACCGTGCACAACAACGTAGCATTCTGCACCATTGGCAAGGCACAACCTGCCGGGAGCAGCGTTTGGCTCTGCCTCTTGTTTTGTGTCTGGAGTCCATCTTACTCCAGGTGTTTTGAGCTTTGAATAATTTTCAGGCTTTAATTACGAAGGTGGAATTTTCACTAAAAAATCATTGGACAGGAGTGAGTAGTAACATAAGCTTAAAAACGAAGTGGGCAAAATTCTAACTTCGAAACTGAGGAATGGGGAAAATGGGCTTCGTGTTTTGGGAATAATATTAGGTTGTGTGTGTTTTGTAGCTGTAGATACCAAACAATCTTGAACGTTACCTTAATTATTCTTAATTATTCTGTCCTCTGTTATTCTGCTCTGTAAACCTTGATAAGTAAAACATTTTCTRTCCATTTTACATCCATGTGGGAAGTAGAGGGAGAACCTATGGGTGAGATATTGTTTCATCACTCAGATGAACTTCCTTATTCGGCATCTTGAAGAAAGCAAGTATTATCCTTTTGCTTCCTATCAGCTTAGTAACAAGCAGTAATCAAAATACATATCCGAATGACCTTAAATGGAATTTTGCTAAAGAATTCCTGGATTTGTACCCTAAACTGCTCACCTCAAGGGATCTAAAGTCCTGTAGACTGGAATGACTTTATGCAAAATCTGCAAAGGTCTCTTATCTGCTGGATGTACTGTCATGCCACCAAAAAAACAAACAAAAAAACCCACAATTATCAGCTCTGTATTTCGTGATGAGGTACCTAGAGAAAAATCAAAAACAAGCCTGAAACTGCAAGGGAAAGTTACTGCTYTTACTAGAAAGTAACTGCCCAAACTGGAATACATCTAATCTTCTGTGGCTGACCTTAATATTTTGATAAAAAATATATATGGATCATAGGGCTTTTTCTGGTCATAGACTGCCATGATTTTATAGATKTATTCTTATGCCGTATGAGAGAGAAAATAATATATTTTATCTAGGTTCTACGCATCAGCACAGAAACATTTTTGGCTCATTTTGGTTAGTTAAAATATGTCAGTCTTAATTTTCTCTCTTACCAACTATACATTTATGTGGAGTGGTCCTTAATTAAATAACTCCAGGTTTAAATATGTTTATATTTTTGCTGCAGTGAAGACAGTACCACTTCACTTTTTCTCAGGCTATGTGTCTGCTTGCAATATTTTCTCAGCTACTACAAGGAAGATAGAATTTGTTGGAGCATAGACATTTATTTTATGACCGTATTTTCAGAATAGCTCTTTGTATTTATTTATAATGTTTATCAGCACTCTAATGCTAATTTAATCTCTTTAAAAAAAAGTGTCATCACGCTTGTAATGAATGATACATTGGGATATAGGGAATTGATAATGTTTTGCCATTTCAATATGGTCTGAAATTCTAGTTTAGATCTACACTTAGGAATTATTTATATCCTCTTATGTCATATCAATTTAAATAATATTCCACTCATCGAGGCATAAAGAATAATGTTAATATTAAAGTTTCTATTTAAAATTTGCTAATTGCACATGAAGGGGTTATATCTGCTGCATTTAGGGTTTTTTAAATTTAATTTTATTGTATTAGAAAATCTATGAGGTTAAATCTGCAGAAATTATTGCTTTTAAATGTTGTATAATAAGAATCTTGCTGCTGTTATGAGCACTGAAAAATGTGCCTTCATCTCAAATAAGCCTTGTTAAAGCTGTAGTTCCGGAACTGTCAGGATTTAATACTAGACTTGGGCCCARTCCAGCTGAGCTTTACTCATGTGAGTAGCTCCATTGCCTTTAAAGAAATGTGTGCCTGAGTAGGCACTTCTGCAGATCTCTSTGTTCAGCTTTTGAACCAGGGAAGACTGAGAGTGTAGGAGAGGGGAAGATGAGAATGTAACTTCTCCTCGCTTAGGCCTTGTCCCTCCGAAGTATTAGGCCTTAGAGATATTCCTCAATTTACCAGCAATCCTGGTCAGAGGTGTAATAATAAACTGCAGTTTCTGACCGAGTATGGAAAGAGAGATATTTCCTCATCCTTCACATATCTGGACAAGTATCACAGGCCTCCACAGGACTTGTAAGACGGGTAAGGGTTTCGTAGCTTTACACTGGTGAGAAGACAGTCATGTACCTTTCTGCCATTCCTACTTCTCCTTCTGGTCTACTAAGGGCCAAATTCGGAAGAGCACRTTGTCGATAACATTTTACTTGATTAGGCCCCTTAGGGGAAATCACTGAAATGGTCTACTCCTCTGGAAAAGGAAAATATTAAAGCAAATATGAGCCTATTGACTACTGAAGTCATGTGGAAAACACTCATTGACTTCAACTTCAGCAGGAAATGGAGCAATACTACTGTAAAACCTATGGTCTTCAGTGAGTGACACCTTGCTTGTTGTGATGGTGAGCAACAAATCAAATTATCTTGTTTTTTATTTTAAGCACAGAGATACTGATCATGACTCTCTTCCCACTTTTATGCAGTGTCCCAAATCTAGAGTAAAGTTCTTGAGGACACCAAKATTATATATATCATTACAGAATTAGTAAGAAAGCAGAATAAGTCCCATTTCTTGGGACTCGTGTTTTAAAAATGCTGAAACTAAAATATTTCAGACTTACAGTGGACAGATCCCCATTCTGCCAAAGCAAGTTTTAATCTTTACTATTGGATGAATCTGATTTGTTCATTGTTTTGTTTTAGACAAGTATCAAAATTTGGGATTCTTATCCTATTGCAAAGCTCCTGAGATCAAGCCGTCTGGCTAGGATTCTTCCCTATATGCTCTAGGTGTGCCTGCTTGAGCAGGAAGGTTGGACTAGATGATCTGTAGAGGTCCCTTCCAACCTTAAATATTCTGAAATATTCTGAAATATTCTGAAATATATAGACAAACTACCAAATTAGATCAATCTCGATTTCTAACTGGTGCCATGGAAAGAAACAATAATCAATTAATTTGTCAATTAAATGGTAAGTAATTCTTCATTTCCCAGGGAACATTCCTTATACAATGAAGCTGGAGCTTTTATGACATTTCCAAATAATATGTGTGTTTCTGTGTACAACCATGCACATGCACACACATAACATCCCCTTAACATTATTGGGGGCATCTTCTGCAGATGCTCAGTACAACTCTGAATGMGCATGACTGAGCTCCAGCAGTGACCCTTGATAGCTCAGGGGCATTTATTTCACACAGGCTAATTAAGCATATTAAGACAATGTAAAGGATTGGTCCTATCAGCAAACACTTCCATCAACAACCCATCCCCTGCAAGGTTAAGATGGTGTTAAATGATCACCCGTCCCAAACACCAAATGACAGCTTCAAAGGAGTAAAGGAAGCTTGGGGTTATGAGGGGAAGGGCTCAGTTTGGACCTTGCAAGGGGAAGACAATACTTGAGGAAAATCACCTTCTGGAAGCTCGGGGAGTCTAAACAGAATTTTGCATTGCCCCTCTTTATGTGTGCACCAGAGATGCTCCTTGGGAGAGGAGGGTAGGAATTCATTATTCCAATGAATATAGCTCAGGCTATGCAAATCTTGAGCTCGCAGCTGACACCCCTTGCCAGCCCCGCCTGCCCTTCTCTAGGGATGAATTACCCCTCCGGTACAAATTACACATGCACAGCAGATGGGGGGAATTGAGTGCTCTAACTAGTAACAGAGGGAGGATGATCTTGTGTTTAATATGAAGGTCAGGGACTCAAGAGACTTTGATTCTATTCCTGGCTCTGCCCCAGACCTTGTATAACTTTGGGTGACTTGTTTAATCGTTCTGCCTTGGTTCTTCTCATCTATAAAATGGGAATGGTGATATTGTACTACGCTGTTAGGGTGTTGCGAAACTAAATGACTGCCTATAAGATGTGCTGCAATCTGTAGCTGAAAGAGAATGTAGAAAGGCCATTTGTTAGCGTTAATAGTTATTTCGGATAGGAACTTTTTATGCCTTCTAAAAACTAAATTTATTAAACTCATAGGTTTACATCTTGGGCATATTGAGGGGAATTTGGGGGAATTTCTCTGCAAGAATCTGAAGATAAGATGGAAATTGAGGCCATAAGAATATCTGCATATATGTACACATGAATGTGCATGTTTACTTATGGAAACACATGCATATAGGTACTAGTGGCTTGACTTGAGATGTATAGTTAGGACGGTAAGGAGGAGGGAATTGATGTTTTGGAATATTCTGGTTGCGAGGAGAGTATTTTTTCTGAGTTTTAAAATCTCTATTCTTTGTACTGGTGTATTTCAGTTACAAAATAAAATCAAAGGTCCCGCTGATTGAGAAACTTCTGGGGTTTTTTTTTTTTTTTTTTTTTTTTTTTTTTTTTTTTAGAAGGCTGCAGCAAAGTGTCTGTGTGCTTCTTCATCATGTTTATTCTAGATTTTGTTTCCAGATAAACCCTTCCCAAGCTACTGCTTCAGTTGTTGATTAGACAATTTAAACCTCCCAAATATCTCTCAGGCCTAAAGGAAAGAAATGAGATTTACTAAATTACAACGATTGTATTTTGCTATTCATGGATGACGGTCCTCTAAACAGAAAGGGGTGGTCTCCAGCTTACAGCACCACTTTGCTCTTACAAGAATCATACCTATAAGTATCTCAAAGTGTTTTGTGGAAAGTGACTAATGAATTAACCCTGAATATCCTGTCATGTCATTGCTGAAGTCAAAAGGATTTTTTTCCACCGATGTCAGTGGCAGCTGGAGGTCAGCCTGTATTGTCAGTACCTCTGTAATTTGCCCACTGCCAACTCTGCCCAGAGCAAAGCAGCACCAGAGCCCTCCCTTTCACAGACCGCCCTGCCTAGCAGCCTTATCCCGGCAGCTTCCTGYGTGCTGGTCTGCTCCTGAATTCAGCAAGACACCTCTGAGGGAGCTTTAGCAGGATCTGGCCCTGCGTAATCAAATGCCCTCCCTGATTTGCTCTTGTTGGTAAAGTTTCAGTTATCAAATATTCTGATACAAATTCTCGACTGGATTGAGAAGTGATTTATTTTAATGGAACAGTATCAAGGCCCCCTTTTGTTCCTCCCCCCTGTACACCTAGGGAAGAAAGGACATCCTTTTTCTCCCTCAATGAGCCTGCAAATCACTATTCCCCCTGGAGTCTGAATATCTATTCAAAAAAAGTAGCTAACTCAGAATCTGTTCTCATCTCCTCATTCCTATAATTAAAGTTTTAAATCCTCAACTGTAGAGGTCAAATAGCACATGTAGAACATTTGCGCTCCAACTTACTGCCTGTCAGCAGAGGGCCAAATCCTTAAGCTTTTATGCAGTCAATGGAGTTGACAGAATTTTTCCTTGAATTAGGGCCAGATTTGGTGTGTTCCCATTTTGCAGATCAGTAWACTAAGGCAAGGAGTGATTAGGTACCTGCCCAGGGCATGCGTGTGAGCTGTCTATAATGGTGCTTTGAAACACTCTGGGTTTCAAGTCGAGATTTGCAGATGTCAAAACCACCGTTGCTGTTACCAAGCTGCCATGCACAGAAGCAAAATAATTCATTTTGCAACAGCAACAGAGTAATTCGAGAAACTAGGGTTTATTTTGTTGATTCTGCCAAAGATTTTGGATGCTGATTAGCTTTATTACTTTTTTGGTGTGTTAGACTCCCACTATGCAGCAGAATAAAAATTAATGTGTTTGATGAAGACAGGCTCAAAGTGTTCTTGAAGATAAAATGAACTTTCCATAAAGAATGCCACTTATATACTTATATTATATGTTTATATTTATATGTTTATATTATATGTTTATATTATATGTTTATTATATGTACATTTATATTAATGTGGCCTCAGAGAGAACTGCAGTATAAGCAGATTTGCACACTGGCCTTAGTTCAGTGAATTGTGTCCCTCTCATGCCTGCCCAGGTGTGTTACCAGCAGATTATGAGACTGTTAGGTGACTGGGAGGTGGTAGGGCTCTATGCATAAAACTGCTGCCATGCCCACCCATCAGCTGCAGGGCTGTAGGGCCAGCCAGTCCTTTGCATTGTCTCTGTAGGTCATAAAATGTGTCAGAGAGTTTTCTTACTTTGTGTTGTATAGAGTGCACAGAGGACAGAAGGAATCTGAAACTTGGGTGCTGTTGGATAATACAAATTGCAGACAAAGAAGGTTGCAGTAAATTTTGAACATGAGTATCAGTGTAATTGGAAATACCTTTGATCATTGTTATTGCTGGAAGATCCCACTTAAACCAAGAAATTAAGACCCAAAGAATCGTAAATAATCTACATTAAAACTTTCCAGTAAAGCTCTACTACCACCTCAGCTTTGATCTCCACTGACAGTGAGCACATCATATATCATTACCAACAGATATTGTTGTGACTAAATGAAGTTGAAAATAAGTAGTATAGCATCACCTAATTTGAGTCAAATGGGAATAATACAGTGTGAGAATGCAGCCTAAAACATTTTGGGTTTTATTTTATTTCTGCACTTTATTTTGCACCTCTATATCATTATTTCTATATTATTACTTAGCWCAATTTTGAAAAAAAAGAAAATTAATCTTAGCCACTGCAGCCTTGTTAAAATCAGAAATAAAATTTCTGCAGACTTCTAAGACACAGGATTTTAACTGTGATGCTGCTTTTRGTATTGCAGTTTATTTTCAGTGCAAAATTCAGGCAGACCTGTAAGATCAACCCAGCATTATATTGTCTTACTAGAAAAAAAGAAGAAAATAAAGAAAAGAAAAAAAGAAAAACAAATAGCTCCCCACACAACTGTATTGTGAATCAGAACACAAATCTCTGAAGAATAAAAGCTTTTCAGTTCACTGTTAAGTAAAATATGCAATGCCTGAATTCATTATACACATCTTTTTCAGCCAAGTTATAACACTTGTGTTATACAAACAAGGGAATTTGTAAGGAGGCTTCAGTCAATACAATCAATATCCATAAGTAAAATTTACTTTAGCCATATATTTTATTTGGAATTCTTATGGAATAATCTATTTATTTTCACACAGATGCACAACAGGCATCATAAATAGGAGGATCCTGTCACTTTTCTTGTTTATAGAGACTCTATTAAGGAAGGGAAATTTTGACTAATCACACACGCAAAAAAAAAGCAGATCAGCCCATTTTCCATTTCTTCCAGAGCTCAGATGTCGGCAGTACTTACAAATGGCCAAAATAAATCTCAAAAGTTTTCCCATAAACAGAAGTCTCAGTTTCTACTACCTGCTTGAGTTCATTGATTAACTTGTTTTATAAGATAATAAAAAAAAAATGAAAAAAAAACAAAACAAAACAAAACAAAAAAAAAACACAGAGAGAAAGCATCACTTGCCCTATGGCATTTCAGGGCTTTACCCTCTGGCTGAAGTTTGTAAGTCATGACTAGAGGTGCATAAATGTTGCTGGTTTCAGTCTACATTAAAAGAGGTAAAGTCTGTTGTCTGCTCTGGAAGAGAAGACTCAAAACACCTTATGGACCATCAGACCCACTAAGTGGACCATAACAAGGCMCCACTGGACCTGTGTTCAAGCTACCTGCTGGAAAAATGGGCCTTCCTCCATCTGCAGAGTAGAAAGAAGAAGTCATAATACCTGGATTACCTCTCTGGAGTAGGTAGCCTGTATTTCCTTTGACTTGGTGGTGATTCAGATCGTGGCATGTGAATATGACTTGYTAAGGGTAGCTGAATTTTATTCCTCAGCCCTTTTGGAAGGTGCCCGTGTCCATACAGCAGTGGCACCTGATCTGGATAAAGAGAGAGAAGTTCTCTGAGTTAGGCTGAGAACAAGAAGAGATCCCCACTGAGACAGACTGGAATGACAGAGGGATGGAGGCAGTGCCTGGGCCAAGTCCGCCCACCTCCCTGGTCCAGGGTGTGTGCCAGCAGGTATCTCCRCAGGGATGACCAGTAAGCTAAGACTTCTGGGAACATTTTGTGTTGCATATATCACATCTGCCGTAGACACGGGCCTTGGACTGACTGAAGAACTGCCCACAATACAAAAAAATGAWACACATACCTACATTTCATACTTATGTCTTTCAAAACTCACAAGGAGAAGCTGCAAAAGGAAAAGAAAACTGGGGTTATCCCCGTTTTATAGGTGGAGAGATGATCAGAGTCTCTAGTCAATGAAAGTTTCTCAGTTTCTCATCAGAAAGAACAYGCAGATGTTAAAACTAAATATTTTAACAGAAAGAATCTACTTATATTAAGTTTTCAATTGAAAAATGTACTTGCATACAGTACATACATATAACATCTATATAATACATATGTTACGTATAACATCTATATAGTGATATTGAAAGTAAAAATCAGCTTTCTGAATTATAAAAAATACATTGGGGTTTCAAAATATCTTTTTAGGCAGAATTATGCTTGCAGTAATATAGATTTTAAGCCCTTAGTAGTGGTTAAAATTCAAATGATTAATAGTTAAATCAAAGTCAAGTCTTTTCTCTTTCATTCCACCACAAATTCTGGGCTCTCACACTATTTAGAATGTTTCCTACCCAATTCTAAAAATGCGGCATAGAGAAATCTGGCAACTTTTCCAAGGTCATCTATGAAATGCAAACACTTTGTTTTCCCATTATCTATTATGACTTTTGAATTGCTGTGAAAGCACAAAGAAGGAGATAGCCTAAGACAAATGATTTTTTTCTTATTTGCAAAAGGTGTGTGCATATGTTTGTACTTTTATTATCACATAAACCAGTGTAATCAATAAGCTTAAATATGTATTAGAGCCTGAGACTTCTGCTTACTGAAACCTTTGTTATTATTTATTTTATTATCATAACTGATGGCCTGAAATCAAGATTCTGCTGAAGTAGAACAGCATAGCACAATTTTTCTGCCTTTATAATAGTTAARCTCCTCGATTGAATTGTTTAAGTTTAGACTGGAATATTTAGCTTAAAAAGGAGTGTTGGGAAAATACGTAAAAAAAGGGGAAATAAGTTTTTAAAGTCATTGGCAAGGCCATTCACTGGTAATACTGTAACATAATTTATATTTTAACATTATTATACTTCCAACTGACAACTTCCAAAATGACTGCTAAGTCATTTTTGATCAAATCCTGTTCTGTGAGGCTGCTCATTTTGTCTTTGCATAGAAATTTGCTTTGATGGCCACCTTGGCCACTTGCAGGGTGCAAACTCAATCAAGTTCCTGCTGCTCATTAGGTAACTGGGCAGCAGCTGAGATTCAGCAGCATTCCCTGTGCACATTATGAGTCTGTAACAGATGAGTTATAACGAACATTATCTTAAAGACTTTTTATTATCTTACTTTTGCTGAGGACTTACATAAGCAGAGTTATGATGTGTGTTAATATGTTAAACTGTAGCAACTTGGTTATGGGTATGAACCTATGATCTCATCTATACTTCTGCTTATACACCATACCTGCATGCAAAACTGCTTCCATCATGCAAACGAGCATAAAGAATTAACTSAATAGGCTTACAATGAGTCTGTACATGAGATCTCACTGTCAGTATGAGGAGGTCGGAGACTTATTCTCTTTGAACAGAGATAAACTGTAGAGGTACCAGTCTAAACAAGGAGCAAATCTCAGTTTTGTTCTGCTTTGCTTGTCACTGTTCCAGGAAGATGCCTGGAATGCTGGTATGTTTCTTAACTCTCAGTATCTAAAAGGACAGCCTAAGAAGAAGAAAAGATGTATTTTTTAAAGTGATTTGGGCAGTTAAGAAGTTAAGTTTGCATGGAAATGTAATGGATAACTTGTCCAAGTCCCTTTGCAATTACTATTTGAATTCTTGTATTTTCAAATATTTCTTTACATGTGACTTTATTTCAGGCTTTTTTCAATCTTTGGAGTTCTATAAATTACTCTTATTTCTATGCAAGTTAATGGTAATGTAAATAATGACAGAGCAAATTGGTTCATCTTCTCCCCAATTCCATCTCACAGTGTGTTAGGATCCTCAATAATTTTCCCTTACTATGGAGAAGTATATCAGGGCCTTTAAAATAAGTCCTCAGAAGAGACAGTGGTTTCTGACAGGACATGTGAAATCAAATGGCTGTTTGTATCATTATACAGATACAAATGCAGAATTGCTCTTTTTGAAAGACTGAAACAAAGAGGAATGGTCCTTAAGCATATACTCAAGCACAGTATAGGTGGCACATCCCAAAACATCATGAGTTAAGGGAAAGGGAGCATTTTGGTTCTGGCAGCTTTGTCACTGACTCTGCAACGTGGAGGAACACAGAAAGAGGAAGTTCCAAGCATGAAAATAAATAAACAACAACAAACAGGGGACAATACAAAGAAAAGACAAAAGGTTTATAGGAAAGTGAGAAAAAAGTAAAAGCTGGATACCAAAGTCTTGAGATCAGAATTTTGAGCACTGTGCCTCTCATGCTGTGGAAATGCCTGTATCTCCTCGCTGACTTTAAAGGGAGCTGAAAATCTAGATCTATCTTACCTGCTTACCTGCTAGTAACTTAATAGTATTTTACTAATGAAGATGCTCTTTTTTTCTTTTTTTTTTTCTGAAGCAGTATAACTTTAGGTTTTTTTAAATTTTATTTTCAGTGTTTGAAGGTCCAATCTTTCTAGTCCTTGTTGCTGCTGAGAAATCTATATGTTATCACAGGAGCAGTCCTATCTGCCAGATAATCTGTCTGGGAAGGAGTAAGTTTTAAACAGAACCATTAAAGCTCATGGAACTGATGTGTAGGCCTTCCTCCTGCTGTATCCTCTCTGTCTCCTGTCATGATCTTGCCTGATGACTATCACTCCCATGTAAGTCTGACCTTGTGTGCACCCATGAACAAAGTGCTAGGCCAAATATTACCTGCTTAGCCAGGCTGACATAACTGGAAGTAGGCAGATTTACATAAGATTTACAACCGGGCTATTAAATCTKTGAGAAATCTTACAGAGAAGGAATGATAAAATATGCAAAAGAAGTTATTTGGCTCTTAAAAGTCAAAGATATTGCTCTATCACTCATTTTCTTAAGTTATTCAATTAAAATTTGTGTTTTATCTAGAAGGATCTTAACAGCTCATAGAGATGTGTATTTGCCTTTGCCTTAATGTCTTGTCACAGCGGTTCCTAATATACTCCCTGGTAGCATCTCAGAAGGGAAAACAATTCTGCTTTATTTCATCAGAGTATTTGTTCTTCTAGGGATCTATAAGTCACTGAGTTATACATAGCGAGGAGAAAAGATATTACAGACTTGGTGTACTAATTTTTTTTCTCTATCTACCTTCACCTTTATAACAGTTTAGCACCTTGGAATTTAACCTTCATCTTTAATCCATCTGAGGCTTCCACTCATAACTCACTCCGGGAGCAACATTAGCAGTTGCAGGTTTTCTCCCAGGAAGGGATATGCCATTCCTCTGTTTTAAATTAAAAATGTTTTTGCAAATGAGCCAGGGGAGACTAGTTTAAGTGTCCTGCAGAAATCCTTCAATACACTTTCTGGATCTTTTTCTCTACTTTCTTTGAAGGTAGGTGGGGTAGCTGCAGATTTAAAAGAGGGGCAGGAAATAGCAAAAGGAACAGAACTTATACATATCTGTTAGACCTTTCACTTCCCACAGAGATGGCCAGCTAGCATAGTCCACACTCCATTGAAGTAATTTTGACTTTGCAATGAAAGAAGAGGAATATGGGTGGGAATGAAATAAGTGAACCAATCCAATATCCAGGATAATCCTCCAGCTACCATTTGAAAGTAATGAGCAGTGAGTTTACTAAGGAACTAAAGGTAAAAGGAATATTTTCCTGAAGGAAATACTGAACAGAAAAATCCAGTTCAGAAAATGAAATGGACAGACAAAAACGTCTACAAGGTAACTTCTTTCAGCACTTTTGCATGGGAGAAGCATAACTAGGGATGGATGGACTGACAATCTTTCACATTATTTCATGTTTCTCTGGGGTGAACAATTGTCAATACAATCTCTATTACTACTAAATAACTCTCAGTTTTTAGTGAATATAGGCAAAGCAAAGCCTTTTGTTCATAATTTGGTTTCATTTTCTCCAGAAAAGGGGGGCTGGAAACTACAGTTACACCTTGTACTACTTGAAATCTCAGTATCTCTTTCTATTTCTAACTCATAAAAAATAAAATTATTCTTTGTGACCTGTGTTCAGTATGTAGGATCTCCTCAAGGCCTGACCTCGTCTCTGCATTACACAGCTCCACAATGCTCCAAAACTTGGTCAGCAGCTCTCATAGCCCACATTAAACCATTTCTATTTTAAAATTAATGGACAGGTTATGACATGTGGGGAGTATTGCACAAATGTGTCTATAGTTGTAATTTCTAAAAACTGTTGTAGTAAGGAAAGATATATTTAATCTGGTATTTATTTCTGGTCACTTGTGACTGTCTGTCTTAGCATGAACTACTATGAGCAAATGCTCAAAAGTGAACATCAATCCAAGGTATGCTACAAAGCCCAGGAATTCTGCATGGTCCTGAGTTAGCTCCTTGTCTGTGAATTAGATCTTTGCATATATATAGTACTAATAAGCATACTTCCAACTCTTTTTTTGCTTCAGTTGGAATAGAAACTATACAGGAATGCACCGACCCAACAGTGTGATATGTTGGCCTAGTTGTCAGAGGGGCTGAACATTCATATTCACACCATCCCAAACAGTATAAGATGTTAGTATGTGTCACCTTTATTGTATAATTAGAGATGTTTTGAGGGCAGAAAACTCCAATCCTTCTTTTACTTTTTGACYGTCATTCAAACTTATCCCTGATGTATATGTTTGTATGGTGGTTTTGTTCTGGGCAAGCATATTGTACACCAGCTTCATTTCATTATCTCACTACAACCTGCACTGTCTATAAAGTTACAGATGCTTGTCTAATCATATCAAAAATTTTTAGTGTTCTGCTTATGCATAGTTTGCTGGTTTTTAAAGTTTCTTTCCATTATCTAAACCACCATTTTTTATATAAACTTTGCCTTTTTACTACATAGTTCAGAAATCTTTGTCTAATTTGATGTCATTCATTTTTTAATTTTTCTTTTTTTTTGGTTTAACTATTGTGGCTAATTATACAGCAGATCCAAATCTGCATGAATTTTGCAGGCTGCTGCTTGCCTCTCCAGTTCTTTAATTTTCTATTATCAGGCAAATTACTCTACTGTTGATTGTTAGTCCCTTTTCCCCCCTGCCTTCGCCTTATATGCAGATTATAATCAGCCCACGTCCATCTATTCGGTCATTCTATAAATCCTTTCTCAAAAGACATTTCTTTATGCTTGATGGCTTTCCATTTAACTCTTCCCTCAATGTCTACTGAGCCTCATGCTACCTAAGTCATTAAGAACAATGAAACTTTTGGAAACGCCAAGTTCTCTCTATATTCTGCAGCTTAAGTGACTAAACTTGGGAGATGAGGTCTGCTTGATACAGCTTCAGCACTGTCATGTACTTGAATCACCCAGGATTTGAATCATATCATATCATCTTCCATCCTTCTATTTCWATGTGTTTATGTATAGATGTTAGCTTTATGGAGTGCATGCTTGCTCATCAACAAGAAAGAGCAACAGGAAAGCATTTTATCTGAGAATTGTTTCAGTCTTTCTATAAACTCAGGCAAAGATTACAAGAAACTATATCTGATTTACATTTCTAAGATGTCTCTAGGTAAAAAGAACAAATTTTTAACAGTTTTGCAGTATCASTATAGCTAGGAAGTTATATATATATGATCTCTTTGCTAGGCTCACTCTCTGTCCTTACCTCTTAGATCATAAATTTAAGTTCTTAGAAAAAAAAGATAGCAAAGGGGCAACAACACCATAAAAATTAAGCTTTCCATGAGACTTCCTCCTTTCACTGTTATTGAGGGGAGGCTTGCTGCTTATATGTGGTGATTTTTGCTGTAGCTGCAGCAAAGGACCAAGCTCATCCTRACAACTATTCCACTAGTTATCCTGACTACCTTAGCTTTGTCTGTAGATGCAAGGCAAGTGAGCTATGTGGTCTTGGAAACCTTTCAGCTCTAGTGAGAAGCTGAAAGCTTTGTGTGTATGCATGCTGATTTTCCAATCTCCCTGTTAAGACTGCTAGAAATTATGGTTGGTTCTATGACAGATTAAGCTGTAAAGTRGCAACAAGAATGAGACCTGCAATTAAAACTTAATAAAAAAGCAGAATACTCATTTTTCTCATTCCAAAGAGGAAAATCTTGAATAAACAAATTGTAGTTTCTGGATCAATGTAGGGATCTATTATGCTTCCAACAAGATAAGTTGACTTCAGCCAATAAATTTTGGACCTACTCGGAGCTCAAATTACTGTAAATGGTAGGAAAAATATTTCTCATTGGCATTTTACAGCTMATTCTGGAGTCATCTATATAAAGTWTACAAAGGGAATAAACCCAGGGTACAAAGTTAAAATGAGTCATGCAGTGGTTGACTTTTTTCTTCCAGACCAAGATATATTGTCAAGGAAACCAAATGTGTGCACATGTAATATAAAGACCTACAGGATGTAACTGCATCACACAGAGAGAAATGAGAAGCATGTAATTTCCCCATAAAGTCCTCACCAAAATAAAATGGTCCAAAGTGCATATAATCAATGTGAAGGCGTACTTTATATTGGCAGTTAAACATGTCAAGCCCTATTAAAACTGATGCTCATTTCCCAAACTGAATGGAAAGAGCAACTCTCAAAGCCATTCTTGAAAAGAAGGGAAAAAAAAAAAAAAAAAAAGAGGAAAAAATAAGACATTAAACAGAGGAAACTAAGATTTTAGGCAAACTTCTATTTTGCCTTAGGTTATCATTGCATTTGTGGGACATTGTAAGTGCTCTCCAGTATAAAGGAATGTAATGTAGGTGCTTTGCTGAGCTATATTGTGTTCTAGCTGTTTGATTGCTTAAGTTTTACCATTGCTTAAACTTTACCATGTTCAGCTGTGAAACAAAGTCAAAGACATCTAACACTAAGCAAATCTTGTGTGCCGATGAGCTAAATTTTCTTTATATTCAGTGGAGGGAAACAGACACTTCTGGACGGTCATTGCTAACTTTACAGCAGATACCTGAGCTCAGAAGAGTTATGCCAGAAAAATGTTTTTCATTTCTTCTTTTGTCTTTGGATTTGGGTTATGATGTCCATGAACGGGCTTGAGCCTGGATTATGCTCTTTCAGTGTAGCATCACTGACTTAACCGCAAATTTCTCTTGTTTTGTATCTAAAGGGTGGATAGCAGGGACAAAATATTTTGAAGAGGTCTCACTGTGTAAAATTTCCAGCTGGGGCAACCTGAATTGTTCACAGTTTCAGTGAATGCCACAACTTTGCAGTAGAGTGAGGCTGCCTATTTTTCTCAGATGTCACTGGCTTCACTTCTTCACCACTTTCAAGGTGGGGAAGATGGTTTTGAATACAGTCCTTTTGTTGGGATTATGTTTGTTTAAAGACCATTCTGGACAGTTTTCAAACCATTTGAAAGTTTCTGGTTTATGGATGGACTGTGGGCTCTATGTTTTGACTCAGTGCAACCTACAGCTCTTTGCCACATTTTTAGAAGTTCAGCAGAAGTTCAAGCAGACAATGCAGAGTCTTCTCCTGCTCTGCTCCAAACATGTGAGTTTCTTGCTCTAACAGATTTTCATGCTTCATTCTGGGAATATCTGGGAGAATCTCTGTCTACTTACATTTTTTCACTACAGAAATAATAAACAAATAACTCGGTTGSTAGTATAAGAATCACCTGCATGCTTCCAACTTCAAATCTTAATCAGGAGATTAAACTCAACCTGATCTAAAACTGGCATAGATCCATTTCACCAGCTTCTCCTCTCACTTGCACTGGTTCAAAGCTTGTGRCTTACATTATTTTATCACCACAGTTTTAAACTCCAGAATTAAACTGACTGAAAAGAGTATAGACAATAACTTGGGTAATGCCCAAAAGGAAGAATGGATTTTTGAAGAAATACAGAGCAGTACTTTTGCATGCCAAAATTGTGYTGACAGGTGGTTATACACATAGGGATTCAGCACCCTAGGCAGAATGGACAAAGAGAAATGAAAAAAGAAAAATTCAGGGCTTATTGCCAGTACATCTATTTAATGGAGAAATACCTGAAAACTGCTTAAATAAATGGCATTTGCACTGTCAGTAGCAGTGGAGATAGAAGAGCACTGCATTAAGGGGTCTAAATTTTCTTTTGTGCACAATTCGGAGAGGAGAATTACCCTCTCAGATCCTGAGACTTCCAAAGTCAGAACTCCGGATGACATAAGTCAGTGAAGATCCACCGAAAGCAAAGAGGCTTCTCAGGTCACCTCTGAGAAGGATTTCTTTCAACAGTGTTGAAATGCGGATCAACCTAGGTGTTGATTTCAAATAGCAAACTGGAAATAATTCTGAGAAAGAATCTTGCACCAGACTGGAAGGAATTTGCTTTATGAAGGGGATTTGAGTGTGTTCAGAGCATCACAGAGCTGGAATTACTGACACGCAAGGGTCCTTTCAATGTCATGTTCCTGAAAAAAAATRAAACATAGGAATGTATATAATTCAATTCAGCAAAACACCTGTGCTTATTTTCATGGTATTCCATTATTTTCTGTGGAAGAAAAAATAAACCRACAGTGGGCCTTTCATGTATATGTGAGCAATATAAGAGATTTACCTCACAATCTTTCTCTCAGAATGGCTTCCTTTTCTTTGATTTCCCCCAACCCCAGAGTCTTAATTCAGTTCACATAACACTCTTTTTTTTTTCTAATTTCCATCTCTCTGCATTGTCTTTGCTGAAGTTATCTCAGAACTTACTCATAAGGTCTTTTATATAGCTCTTTTTTTTTTCTTTTTCTTTCTTTTTATTATTAAGTAGAAACTATATCTGTGAAAATATGGTACTTTTATGAAAAAAAAGAAACTCACTTCTTTGAAGTGAAAGTAATACCTTGGCATGAGAAATCATAGGATTAAATTTTGGTATGGAACATTCCCAAGTATTTGGATTTTCCATTAACTYATTGGAAAAGAGGTCTTTCTTTAGGTATATTAATGAAAATAATAAGTACCACATTTCCTACATACTCTTCTCTTCTGCTGACATTGCCTTCATTCAGATATTTWTATGCCTTTGCTTGCATGATTCCTGGAATATCTTCTGTGAATATCTTCTATTTTCTGAAGGCTCCCAAATGCCTTAGACTTGTATGAGCTTTTGACTCGATGCTTACCCCTTTGAGTTTTTTTTTATTTAGCATGGCCTTTCTGCATCTTTGCTTGCACTGGTGAGGAAGGAAAAGTTGTGTTCTGCATACCTTAGGTTACAGCTTGTGGTCAACTGTGGAGTGGTGAACCTCACTTGCATGTAACAGCAGTGAGGCCATTGTGGTCATTTGACTGTCACTTGGCTGTGGTACCTGCCTGTATTTGTATTTTTGCCTTTTTTCCTGAAGTACTCTAGGGACTCTGTCTTCCACCACCACTGGATAATGGTCAATTCTGGAGGAATAAATCCCAGTTAGGGAGCTGCTGTATATTGATTCTACAGTAAATGAGACCTAAATCAGATTTGTGCACATAGTTGCTATGTGCAACAAATATCCACGTTTTAGTGACATTTCCGTGATAAATGACAAGTAGTATATTGCTTCCCTTAACCTGATGTCTTCTTACTAACTTTATAAACTTGTTATAATTCATAGAGAAAAAAAGGAACTTTTACTTTGAGATTTGCTAGACCTATTTTAAAATTTCTATTTCAAGATATCAGTTATCATGCACACAATGTCTGTGGGGAATGTCTTGGGTCAGAATTATTTTGTTCAGTATCCTCTCTCCAATACTACCCATAAGCAGATGACTATGTTCTCCATTATGGTAGGACTTCCTAGTCCTACCTGTGGACTTCACAGTTATGCATGATCATTTCTCCCCATATTTTCTGACCTCCAAATGCTCTAAACTTAGGGAGTTCCTAAACAAAAAGTGTTTTTCATGTGTTTAGTAAATCTTAATGGATTTCTTCGCTATAACCTGTCCAGCCTTCTCTTTGAACTCACATCTTCTTTTGCCATCCAGAAAGGATAGAAGCTGCAGGACAAATGATGTGTACTTTAATTTTGACACTGAAACCATCCACCGAAGCCCTGATTCATTGCATCTGTGGCATGAATTATGACTGCTCTGGTTTGACTGAATGATATTTCAGACCAGATGCAATGCAGGTACCCAGATGCATCTCACCACCTAGACTAGAGAAAGACCTTTAATGCCTTTTCATGTTTAAGGCCTCTAAATCCTTTTAGAAACATGAAAAATGTTTGGACAATGTGCCAGTAGTACTTCTTATCAAGATACCATCCATTAGTTAATGCTTTTACAGCAATTTTAGGTAATATGATACCAGCAAACCCAGTACAGTTATTTTGTACTTGCTGAGAGTTTACCTTATCTCTAATCTGCTCACTCATAGCCATAATTATGTCTCAGGACCAAAGACTGGGTCCTCACAACTCTGAGGGAGCTAGAATGTTTTTTTTTTTTTTTTTTGCTTGGTTGGTTTAGCTAGGTTTGGTTTTTTTTTTATGAATCAGTCAGTGATTTGAATCACTGACCAAAATGCTGTTAGATTTACATTTTGTTAAATTTTTTTAATTAAAAAAATGTCCCAAACCAAAGGAAATATTACTTTTATAAATAAAATTGAAGCTAAGGTGGTCCAATTCCAAAATTATTTGTCCTACTCTGAGATGGATTGATGCACGTAGGATCACTATGATGACTCTCTGTACAGCTGCACAATTTTTTAAAATTCAAAATGGAAAAAGCCTGACGAGGAAGAATCTTTTAAAAACTCAAGTAAAGAAACATCACCAAGAAATCTCTTAAGAATACAAAGGATGAGTTATATGTGTTTCTGTGTTTTTATCCTGTTTGAAACATCATCACTTAAACTTTCAGCATCCTGTTAAAGAACTTTAAAGCCCATTTCATGTTTCTTTTGTCCACAGTCCATTCCCTGTCTCACAGTGATCTTGCTGTAGTATTTGCATGCAGCTGTTGTTCAGCCTTCATTTTATTAAGCTGATATATATTGACTGTTTGTCAGAGACAATAGCAATAAGATCTTATGCAAACAGAGTTCTCAGACCTTTAATGATAGCATCTATTAGCAAAAATAAAAGATTTAGTCTTAAATTTGGAAGGGTTTTTTTTTTTTTTTTTTGATTTTCGGTATTGTAGAGTATCTGCTTTTTCCCTTTGGCTACTTTGTTTTTTTTTTTTGACATCTGAAAAACAAAAAAACAAACAAACCCTAAACAACCAACCCTTGTAGGGTGTGGTATTTGGGTTTATAAAGCCAAATGATGAGATTCTTGGTTCTTTCCTTTGTGCAAATATACCCTGCTTACCCTTGGTTAGCCTTTCTTAACCATGGTTACTGCGGAGGCTGCAAGTGCTGGGTTCCACTTGTTTGCAACAGTTCTGCAAAGGCTGTTCCTGTAGGGGGTTTAAATGGGAAGTTATTTTGGTCAGTCTGAATCAACAGAGGTTTTTCTGTTATCTTCCATGACATCCGGGTCTATCTGAGATGTAGCAACATTTTGGAAAAATCAAGTTTAACTTTTTCCCCCCCATTGTCTTGAAGATTGCATTTTAATTTTCAGACTGTCCTAAAATAATTTGTGCTATGTCTGCCTAATTTACTTCCCTCCATACACAAACAGACTTATAGGCACAAACATCATTTTTTTGTGTGCTCAGAGAGAAAACAAACCAGTGTAAGCTGTAATAGAACTGCTAATGAACTGATGTTATCTACCAACCTATTTAAAAATTTCTTCCCTTTCGGTTTTGCATTTGGTGGAGTAGTAATTTTAATTTTCAAGTGCAGCTGTATTTATTTTCCTTAGTCTCCAGCTTCCTCATCCCACTGAACACAGCCCATACACCCCACAGCCACACAAACCACACTGCCCTGAAAGAAACATTTATAGTTCAGTGCACAGGATTCATACTGACTTCCATATTATGGTTCCTGGCATACTTTTATTTTTCAGGGACAGGAACTGTAATATCTGTTAGAAGTCCTGAGATGGCCTGGCAGGGGGGCAAAAAGAAAAGAAGCTTGTCAAGGTGGGTAAGTAAATGTTTTGTGGGAAAAGAAAGTATGGAGAATAAAGGAGAAATAGTTCTTCTAATCCTCCCGCTTACTTTTTTGCTTTTGGCAACAAGTTCTATAAAAAGGTAGTAGGTCACAATGTCATAATCCAGGGAAGTAATTCATCATTTTATTTAGTAATTCTTAGTTAAATGTCCAAAAGGACATAAAATTTACAAGCTACATTTCTGATATTTGTTCCCTCAATTATGTTTTAAGAACATGCAGCCAAATTACAAAGAATTGTAGGATGTGTCAAGATTATAGTAGTCAAATATTTAATATTTAATAAGGCACACTGAGTCAGCCCATCTATTCCAACTGCAGTCCCATCCATTCTTTGAATGAATAGTCACTGCAGTAGTTTTGCTATTGCTTTTTCTACTCCAGTTTAAATGAAACATCTTTTGGAGAAGAAATTTCAGAGAAGAACATTTCCTAGGAGAATCATCCAAGCCAACCAAAAATTTCCACAGTATACATCTCAGCTGATCTCAGCTCTATATAATGCTCTGTGTCTTTAATCAYGAGTCCATTTTTTTTATTTACTGGAATATTTTACTACTTTTTTTTTGTCCAAAATCCTTTATACAACATTAGTACTGAAGCCACCAGAATATTTTTCTACAAAGGTTTCTGTCTAATTTTACATTGATTTGGAGTTGAATATTCAGAATTGGAAATTCAATGTGTATAGTCCCTAAAACTACTGAAAAAAATATTCTAAGTCTTTTGCTGTAAAAATTACAGCAAGTAATTTTTGCTGTAAGTAATTTTTTAAAGTTATTAAATGATAGCACTATAATCGTAACGTCATCCACTCTTTTTGGGTGAAAGAATGGAAAATAATGCAGATCCTAGAAGTCAAGGAGATCAAACCAGAAGGGGAAAGGCCTGGTGACAGATAATAGTGAAATAATTTGCAATGAAACATGTGGAAAATTAAATAAAATGGCCTGAGTAACAGAAAGATGAATACTGAGTGCTTGGCATTCAGTCTGTGATAATAACTTCGATGTGAAGTCTTTATGGAAAAGGCTAGATTTTTAAAGGAAAGAGWTGGAGATGGAAAGAAAGTCCATCTCATGGTAATGACATTAAAGGTTAAAGATTCCCTTAAGCTTGCAAGCTTTCTGTTTTCATTCTCTTCTCAGCCTTAACCCAGTCTGTAAACTGCAGTCCCTTTAACAGCAACACTTCTAAAATGAAGGAAATTCAAAATGCATGGCATAGTTAGAAGAGCTGGCAACACGGTAGCCTGGTTCAGGAACCATAGTTTCATTTAAGTTGTTTTTGTCTTTCCTATTTTTACATTATTTAATAGAAATGTGTGTTCTTGGCAGAGTAGCAGTGGTCCTGCACACACTGATTCCATTATAGTTTGAGATTTAATTCACCCTTTACATGTAGCTATATACATCTTGGTTTTTAGTATGTGAAGGGCTACCTCTGAACTGGATTTCTAATTACTCATTACAGTCAAAATAGAGGCTCGATGCAAGTGTCTGATGCCATTCAAGATGCTCAAGGTAATACCTTTCCACAGGGAGCCTGGACATCATGTAGTCCTGCCAGAYGCACACACTCCAAATGCCACTAGATGCTCCTTTTCAGACAGCTGAGTCAAACCTCTAGTTGACCTCTAGTAAAGCCTAGAAAACTGAAAGACTAGAAATTTGTCAAAATTTACATGTCTCTTTCAAGACTTACTTTATAATTTTCTTGAATACTTGTATTGGCTAGGTCTGTGTTGACTACCATGGGAATTTAAGGGATATAGCTTATATGTGGGCAAATCAATATAGGAATGTTAATCTGTCTCTTAAATACTACCCATGGTATCTTCTGAATTCTGAAAATGATGATGTTTCTGGACTCCATGATGACCATTTTCCTAACTTGAGATGTTTTGGGAATAGCCTGCACTTTGGCTAAATCGAGGGTTCAGAGTTCTGCTTCCACTTGTGMCCCAAAGTGTAGCTATCTGAGATGCTCCTTATTTCCTTCCTACTTGGAAGGATTATCCCTTTCCGTAAGTCCGTTGAAGAGTTTGATTTGTTGAATTAACTCTGACATTGTCCACTGGATGTTAACAGAAGCAAACTTTACAAGCGTGCAATTGTAGTTGGAGAATGCCGGGTCTGAAGTAGAGTAGTGACTCAGTGACTCAGAGGAGTCACTCAGTATATGGGAGGCCCAGGTCAAATTCCATCTTCATTAAGGAACTCCCTTAATGCAAGGTCTCCCTAGGGTGGCCTGTGAGGAAAGCTGGATATTGTACAACAAAGTCACAGAGGTTTCTATGCCTTACAAGCTTTGGTCTGTTCATTCTTTGCCATGGGATAAGCAAAAATTGTTGAATAATGAAATATGCATTTCCTGCATTCAGGCCTGTGCATGTTCTCATCTATTACCTTATTATGTCAATGCAGAGATGTAGCAGGTAACCTGTTTTCTCCCTTTCTTTCCCCTCACAATTCACTCTCTGTTTCTTCTGCTACCTTTGCACATACTTGTCTGCTTTTCTCCTTTCAAGGCATACTTCTCCTTTTCTCCTTTCAAGGCATTAGAGCCGAGAAAGTCACAGATTTATAACAACTTTGTGATACCTACTCTACCACCATGTCAATTTAATTTGAACCAATTTGACAACCCTGATACAAACACAGGATTGGAGACCACAGTGATAGTACAACATCTGTCTCTTGTTAAGCCTCCTGCACCTGCTATTGCTTCTCTCTGTAATTGCCCTAGATCAAGAGACCGATTGTAAATGTGTTAAGTTTTGCTGACAACACAAAGCTGGGGAGAAGCAAGAACTCAGGCTTAAGAGGCAAGGAAAATTCAACAAGATTTGCTAGGCTCTGAGCTGTTATACAGCAAATGAAATTTAGTATTGACAAACACACATTAATGTAATTGGCCAAGGGAAGTGTGGGACTAAAAAGGGAAAAAGTGCTGACCAGGAAAAGGAAGGGTTTGAAAGGGATGCTAACATAACGTTCATCTCAAATACGGGCACCAACGTGTCTGTGCAAAAAATGCAGAGAAAGTCTGTGAATGTAAAACAGCTCTTTGTCTGCCTGAGACATCTACATATTCCCCATTACTGAAGTTTTCAGAGCAATTCAGTAGATAAAGCTGTTACCTAAATGGGAAACTGAGGCCACATCATCCAAGTCTTCTAAAAAGTCATAGAATTTTTGCAACAAGTAACCTTGGTCTTTTGCAGCCTAAGCACCAATGCTTTCTGTGGGATTTATTATAATGGAATTAACAGCCCTAGTGATATTTAGATATTTGATCCTCAGTCTAGAACCCAAAATGCTCAATAATGTTTCTTTTTTAGATAAAAATAACCCCCATATCCTRCACTGTTATCAAAATGGGCTGTGTGTGTCCATACAGTCTAAGGACTAGTTTATCACAAATAAGCAAGCATGTGTTTCATCTTCCCTAACTTCAGTTGTCTAGCCTTTAGATGCCTAAGTCTAATCTAGTTACCTAAGACTTCCTTCATGTGAGTCCAGGATAGASAGACATTTCCAGAGACTAATTCATATTAATCTAATTTTGATATATATCTAAAAGTGAGCCAGTCATTCCTGGAAGCATTTATTGACCAACTCATTTATGTTCAGCCAAATGAGACCCACCTTGTAATCCTAACCATTMCACCAGAATCATAGCTTTTTAATTATTTCTTTTTCTCTTTTTTCCTTCCCAGCYTTCATGCATAGAAAATTGCTATTTTTTTCTTCTAACGTGTTTTTGTCAAGTGAATTTCAGTACCATGAATCCCTTGGACTGAAATAATAAAGCCATACATTTCTCTTAAAATGTAAGAAAAGATTAAACTATTAACTCTTAAACTATATGCACTTCAATTCATAGGAATGGATGCCTCTCACTTTCTTTTGACCTGGCACATCCTTTTTTGTGACTTGGAAAGCATCAAACTTTGATAGGACTTTTCTTAAATATCACAAGTCCTGGCCTATACATATTTTCATTTCTTTCTGGTCTAATACTCTCAGCACAGATCTTTTGCAGACTCACATACGTGTGTGTGGAGTTTATTTTGTATTTCTCTAAGTTCTTGGATGGTGTCTGTTTATTATTTCTCATATGAACACTCGTAGGGATGGTTGTGTACCCCTTCCTTGTATGCATGTTTGCAATGTGTGGCCTAACGCTGATGTATTATTTCCATTGTTTCTGTCAGAGTCATTGAACCAGATCATGAAGCTAAACTGAAAAGATGACGAATTTAACCTGMGTATAGCACAAGAGGTCTGAGAAAAAGTCAAAAGTGCAAAACAAGCGCTGATCCTCCAGGCTGTGAATGAAATTTCCTAAGCAGGGAACGTTTATATTTTGCAAAACAAAATCTCAGTGACTAAATTTGGGCTATCATCAAAAGCTGGCTCTACAAGCTTACTTGTGTTACTTAATTATTCTGGCATATTCAGGCGGTATCTTTACTTTTACATTCGCTTGGTACCCAGCCTCTCTAGCCCATGCTCTTCAATTTTCCATACTGTGATTGAGTTGATTTACATCAAGAATGAGCAAGCCAAGCAAATTCAGGCACATGATACTGAACTGAGTTCAAACTCTGTTCCCTTTTGGCAGTAGGGACATGACTGATTAGAGTCTGGTTAGAGAGCAAGCTCGTGCCCATGTCCTCTGACAGCAGAGCTTCTCTCTGAAATCTGTTCTATTTCTCCACTAACAATAACATTATGGCTTTAATCCTCTTGCACTTCATACCCTTTCTAAAAAGCAGAGACAAAAAGGGCTGTATGTAGCCATGAGATGAATGAGAGCTTCTAACAGCCTGGCAGTTCTTCTGTAATACAAACATCAGAGCACATAAGGACAATGTTAATCAAGGCAGAGAAGAGAAACATTCTCTTCTGCACCTACCCCCAGGAAATTACTCAGTAATATTCTTACTTGTTTTGGACCTCAGTATTCTATAAGGCCAGATTTAAGGGTAGGTTTCAGTGAGGAATTAATAGTTTAAAAAAAAGAAGTGAAGCATTTCTTTATCACCAGCAGTGCGTTTATTTCTATGAAGACTTGTAACCGATTAAGGCTGGAGATTGCAATTCTCTTGTTGTTTTACGTGGAAATGGTGAAGTTAAAAGGGAAGAGGACAAACTATACTTCTGCCACCCTCTAGACTCAAGATGTCAAGTTCTGAAATCATAGTCTTTAAAAAGACTCTAATCTTAACTCCGAGCAGATTTTGTAACTCACTTGTAATAAACTGAGAGAAGAACCAACAAATATAAAATTGACTATTACAGGGAGTCAGCATCCTTCTGTGGTATCTTTTGTCATTGTTCTCCAATCCTTTTATGTCCATATATTAAAAAAATCCACTCCTTAATATTAAGTCGTATCAGTGCTTTTGCTCACTTCAGTAGTGTAATCGGTTTGGGCTTCAGCAACAGCTGAGGCAAGAGTGCAGGACAGGAAGTGCACTCCTTGGAACGTGTTAGCAAGCTGTGAAAATCAACTTTTTGGCCTGGATTAAGAGTTTACTTTTCTAATTCTCATTTTATATCACGGAGGGAGGTGAGGCAGCATTTACCCCAGAATAGAAGAAGATAATTTATCAGCTGGATTCCTACTGACTYTTCAAAGAGCCTATTGTGACCTTTGGTTATTAAACCTTTTGACTGTTAGTTAATTTCAGCAGTGGGGAAGCTATTAGCTGACCAGCTAGATTCCCTGCCCAGCATCTGCTAACCAATGACCTGTGATCTGGGCAATAAAACTGAAATTACATCTGGACAATAAATATATTTTGGCTTCTAACACAATAAGAACTCCCATCCCTCCCTAATTTCTTTATTTTTTAAAGGTATGCCACAAGACACTTTGCTGTGTCCTCATGTAATAGCCTGATCCTGGTCTTTATCCATCCATGAAATATATATCTTTTTACATAAGAACCTGAAGCCAAGGATTTGTAGAGGTCTTGGGGATAGAAGGGAGAGAGATAGGAAGAAATAAATAGCATCAGCAAAAAAAAAAAATAAAAAAAAAAAAAAAAAAAAAAAAAAAAAAAAAAAAAAAACCAACAAAAAAACCCTTACAGTTTCAAACTTGTTACCAAATGGAGAAGGAAACATCATTTCAAAATCAACATATGTTTCTCAATAGTCAATGTAATTATTAATTATACCCTGAATGTGCACTTGTGTATTAAAAAGTAGCTGCAGCCCACTTGGTCATGAGGAGAGACTGAACCCATCTGTTCAGTACCAAAAGAAAGCAGCAGAGCTACAAATTATTTCAGTGAACTGTAAGAAACTTGTAAACTGTGATAATCTCTTCTAGCAATGCTTGTGGCTGTCAGGAAGGGAAAATAGGGGGTGAGAAACAGCTACTTTCTCGAATGGGGGCAGTCGTATTTTTGTAGCAAGAACACTTCATGTGCTTGCTCAATTGGTTTGGATTTTAAGAATGTAAATGTTTATTCAGTGATCTGATTTGTGCTCATAGATTTGTAGCTAGAGCCCAGAAATTTGAAGACATCTATGGAACTTTAGCGATACAAATCCCTTTGAAATCCATCATGATTTAACAGTCTGTTTTCTTTAAATCTCTGCCTACATACTTAAGTACCATAAAATGTGCCCGCAATTATCTCTAAGTACACAAAACTGAGATGCATCATTGTTTTTGTTTTTCTATGGATGCTCCAAAAAAGATCAAGGAAGATTTTTTTCTTTTCCTGTATTTATTTGGAATTTCAAACATTTTCTCTATCTGTTGCTGCTCTTTTTGACATTATTTTGTTTTTATGGGCTATCGTCTCCCTTATCATAAACACTGCTGTGAATGACTAACAGTAAATGATATGTAGGTTGGAAAGATGAATAATAAGGAAGCTCAGCTTCTTAGAAAACAGAAGATTTTTTCAACTGAAAATGGTTTTAAATGAAATAAAAACTATGTTAAATATAATTCTTAAAATGTTTTTTTTCAACTCTATTACAAAAATTAAGCTTTCAGACCAAGAACAAATTAGAGGAGGAGTCACAGGGGAGTCAATGTAGACTGAATTGAAAAAGAGCTCTGTTTTCCTTCTCTTTTTACTTTGTAAGAAAATTGAGGTATTCGAAAAAGAAGAAATTAAGTCCAACTTCTTAGTGTTATTACTAAACTATGTAGTTCTTTCTGGAGAGGAGAGGAGAAGAGAGGAGAGGAGAGGAGAGGAGAGGAGAGGAGAGGAGAGGAGAGGAAAACGCAAGAGCTATTCTTGATTGTTACACTGTTTTTGCTCAACCATTTCAGGTAAAATGAATGCTTTTAGGACTACTCAAAAGCACATGGTACAGGCAAATTGAATTTAATAGCTTGTAACTTTACATCAGACTTCCAAATGTGACTTGTTTTTTTTTTAAAAAAAAAAAGTGCTTTTATGTTGCTATGATATATTTGATAACTCGATAGCTTGGTTCTCCATGTTGTCTTCGATTTAGCCCATATAAGTTTAGCCATTTAAACACATCATCTAAAGTAAAAACCCGATCACCCCAAAATTCCTTTTGGAACTGGAACTACCTGGAACAAGGTTATGTGCTCAACTAGTTCAGCTGACCTACGTTTTTACTGATGTGCAACAATGTACATTTGTTGACAACGAAGGGAGTTAGGATTGCTTGATGCTTTTGGGTGAAGTATTTCAGGTAGGCAGGCAAATATCTGAAGTTCTAAGCAGCATGATTTGGGGCCCTGGTGTGAAAAACAAGACGAAAAATAGGAGCTGGATTTTATTTATTGCTTTTCCCAGGGAGTGCTGTTCCTTGCCATACTTTCTCTGGTTTTACTTTGCAGAATTTATTCTAAGTTCAAACCTGATGATGTAATTGTGACTGAAGGAAATACAGTATTTAGCTATTCTTTAGAGATTTTTTTGGTAACACAGCACATTACATTCCTTGCTTGTCATTGCATCCTGCCAGATTTTTGGCACCATTTTTTTTCCTTCAAATTTACTACTATGAATTATTCATTAAAAAAGAAGAAAAAAAGAAAAAAAAAAGGAAGAATAATTTACATTTTCTGATTGGAAGCCAGGGATTATTCATCATTGCCCTGTACATCTCTTATAAAGATGATAAATGAACATATATTAACTGAACCCTAAAACAAAATAATGTGTTTTTCTAAAAGTTTTGCAGAGCTGCATTTCCATTGTAATTAGTTTACCTTTTTTAATCAAATCTTGTTAAGCCAACATCAAAATGTAAGTTGAGTTCTGGACTGCTTAAAGGAGATGGAAGGAAATTAATATAATATTCAGTAGGTTATTCATCCTTCTTTTAGTGATGCAAAAAAAAAGAAATACAGTTAGCATCTATCCATACTTCATATGAAAAAAACCTCTCACCAATAAACCAAAACAGGCCCAAGACAAAAGCAAAATCAAAAAGCTTATTCAGGAAAATAAAAGGCTATGCTAATGAAGAGAAATAGTAAAATTGCTTACCCTGGGATAGCAGGATGACTCCAGTGGCTAGAAACCTGCTACATTTCCCTCACCAGGGGCTTCATCATCCTTTATACTCTTAGAACAGAAATGAGAAAGAGTTTGCTCTTTTTTTTTTTTTTTTTTAATACTGCCTTGCTTTGATGATTTTTGCCAAAGTTTAAAGAAGTTATTTTACCTCCGGCATAGGTAAAAAAACACAATGCAGTTGCTCTCAGCCATCCCCTCTCCTTGGCTCCACCACATCTGCCATTGTGTTTGGATTAATTTTGTCCTAAGCTAAGTAGGAAATTCTACCATTTAGGACGTGATGACTCTGTAATAAAGAGACAGGCAGAACAAATGAGACATGGGGGGGAAAAAAAGCTGGAAAATTCTAATGTGCAAATGATCTGAAGCACAGCTTTATTATTGAAAAAATGCATGTATTTCCCATACTCTATAAATTCCATGATTTTTGGCAGACAAAATAAACAATAAATCAAGTACCAGTTTCTGTTCTTTGGCTAATATTTGCTTAAAAGCTCCCTCTCTRGTCTGTCTTTGGCTTCTCCTTTTTTTCTATCTTTTCCCTCCTTTCACCTTCCATTTTCCTTATTAAAAAGAAGGAGGAAATAAAAGAGTTGAATATTTGTTTTTAACAACCTTAAGTAATTAAATAATTTGTTCTTCTGAAATTAAAGATACTTTGTTCTAAAAGACAAGAGTGGGAATTTTCATAAAAATTGCAAAGACAAGAAGAGAGAGCCTGAATTGTTGTTAAATCACAGTGGCAAACAGCTGTCATTCATGTAACTTATCATGATGTGCCAGTTATATTCCTGAAAGGAAGAATCACTGAGAACTTTCAGTGTCATTGACAGAATTTTACTGCTTCCATTGTCTTGCAAAGAATAGAATAGGAACTCAAAATCTGGTTTCCCAGCACCCATAGGAAAAAAATCTCAGTTTCTATAAATGCTTCCCAGGAGAAGCTCATCTCAGCACTCTCACAAAGCAGGACATTTGCAGGTTATCATTTTCATTAAACAGCAAAGTAACTGCCTGTACATTTTTTCAGTTATTTGCTTTTGCTGTCCTGTAAAAGTGTCAAATATAAATACATAAATAAATATTTATAATGCGTGGATAACAGTGCTAACACATGCTGTAAGCCATGCCAGGAAAAAGGGAATAAATCAGGCTTGGTGGCTGAGAGATGTCACTTTGCTTGATTTGCAATAAACAACTTCACTTATCCTTATGCTTATTATGTATCCGCTTATTACTAAACCTATCACTTATTACTATATTTTATTTTGCATAAATTGTACTCTTCATTGTTTTAGATGCCATTCAAGGGACAGTGTCAATCTTCAAGAGGTGGATTCATTCCACCTTAATTTAGGCACTTAACTGAAACACTTGAAATAGGTGTTCTTTGTGGTCACTGCAAGTCTGAGTCACTCTGTGAGTTATTTGAGTCTCTCTGTTCTGATAATTAAAAAAAAAAAAAAAAAAAGCCAAAGGCAGCTATGGTCCTAGTCCAAAGGCCTCAGCAAAAGTAGAACCTAAACTGAATCTGGAGATAAGGGCTCATGCCTAGGTAGACCAATGTAAAAATGACCTTAGTCAGTGGGAAGATGAGAGAGGAAGCATCCTCTTGTCATGATGTCACCAGAATCACATCCCTCTCTAGATATTCAGAAATCTGGCAGGTTTGGGTAGATCGTCCAGACTGCAAGCTGTCCTTTTTTTAATGGCAGGTAGCCCATGAAGAGACACTTCTCTTCTTAGTTTGCTCTCATATCTGGTGATATGAGAACGATATCTCATATCATTACTACACATTACCATGAACTAAGTAACTTCAACAACAACCTGAGCTGAAGAGAAATAAAAAGAACTCTCACAAAAAAAAAAAAAAAAAAAAAAAGAATTTTCTTCTTAGATCCCCTCCCTTGGACCCATTTGGGTCTTCATGGAGGAAAGGCTTCTAGGTTGCAAATGCAGGTTTGCTTATTAGTTGAATCTCTCACTTGTCCAGCAAATTGTTTTAAGGTTTTGCCTTCATTTGTAGACTGTCCTTCAAATGGAATGTGTTCTGCAAAAGAAGTTCCAGTCACAGCTCTGTGAAGGAAATACCTAGACAAGAAGCCCAAATTAATAGCCTGTGTGTCCCTCAGGGGTAACAGGCAGGCTGGCAATCGGCAGAGAATGCCAGCTCAAGAAATGTGATACTGAGCTTACTGTTTCGATAGAAGTAGCTCTGGAGAACACCACAGAGCTCTCCAGGGAACAGGGTTTGAAAAGCAGTGGTTGGAGCAGCGCTCTAAGGACGGCAATTATGAAACCATTCAGCTATGCTGCCAACTCCTTGTGTGACCTTCAGTCACTCATCCTACAAGCCACTGTTGGGTTTATTTTATGCCTTTCCTTCTTACCTCTTGAATTCCCCAGTGCTCAGTTTGCAGAAGACAGCTTCTCCTACGTCTGCAGTCAGCAACAGACGATGCAATGGAAGGCTCCTCTTGCTCCTCCCAACCTTTCAGTGGCAGAAGGCTGAGTCTGGCCCCGGGTGACAATCTGTATGGCTGACACTCACTGCCGAGTGCGGCAATGTTTGCAGTAGGTGGATACACAATTTTCCTACAGGGACATTTGCAATGATTCATTCCTTCATAAGCTTGGCACGTTAGGTAATACAGCATGAGTACTGTTATTATTACTTCCATGGGAAAACATTAACTGATTTATCTGATTAAAATTTGAGGTGGCAGCCATAAATAAACAAACTACTCAATAGAGTCTCATTAATTTGGACACTTGTTTCTTGTGTTAATTTTGAAGCATATCTTGACATTGTGTAATGTCATTTCAAGTAGCACACATAAGCTATAAAACGTTTATTTTTACTACAGCTAAGTTCAGAATAATTTACTTTGTCCCATAACTTTCAAGTTTGTTCCACTATTATTCCACAAAACTTACAAGGGTCTCTAAGCATCGTCTGTGGTCATTAGGTCATTTCTTCCACAGCCTTTCTGGTAGTTACTCACAAACTGATAATTGCTACCAAATAGATGCACTGCACTGCTGGGCTGTCATTTGTTTGTACTTCCCGTCAGCTTGTAGCCCTGTGGTCCTCTCTCGGGCTCTGTCTACATGCCAGTATGCTGTAATGATAAATAACATTATCGACCTATAGGTATGCATAAAACATTAGATGGATCGTATGTTTTCCAGACTGCTCAACTTTCATGAACTGCATTTCAAGTTGCCCTGATCAGGAACCTTGGGTCTGTCACACCATAGTACTGAGGTGGGTGGATGAGCAATGTAAAATAAAGTACCCCCACAAAAACAAATGAAATAGCCCCAAACTCTTTTAGAAAACTTTTTTTTTTCCCTTTTATAAATAAACTTTGAAATTTCATTCTAGTTAGAGATATGTACATAAAAATTGCCTACATACCTTCTAACTTAGCTCTGTTCTTTATTTAGCACTGTAGCTTATCCTTACCTATTGTAAAACAATTTGAAAATCAGAATATTTATTTTCTGAAAGGAAAACAGAAATGATTGCAAAACATGTATTTACTTCAATATATTATAGAACTGAAATTCCACTTGATTTGACAAAGTACTAAGAAAAGATTTAAGTTTAAAAAATTGCCATTAATAGCCAATTTTGTTTTACCAGTTTCAATTTTTTTTTCATGTTTCATTAAGAAGCTGTGGTCAAAGAATTTAAATTTAATAATGGAAGAACTTAATTTTTAATCTTTTTAACTTGTATAAACTGATGTACATTTTAAAGGATAAGAGGATTTTTTTGTTGTTCAAAATGCATAAATTATTTACGAGCCTAAATTTAATTTTAAGAGATAGCCTTGTAATCAGAAGTCTAAATCCTTTGTATTTCAATTAAAATATGACTCTTAAGCATGAATACACAAATTAAAATTAAATTGGCCTCTAAAGCATTCAAGTACCTGATTTTTTAAGCATATTTCTTCTTTGCACTTCAGATGTGTTTGCTTTTTCTCCGTCTGTGTGCCTGTATATGTAGGTGTGTTATATATATATGTATAAAAACACACAAATATAAATATATCACACAAATATAAATATATATGTGTATATAAACTTACTCAGGAGATGAATAGTGCTCATTTATCTATTTTTGAGATAAAAAATAACCTATGCTTCAGTTTTGCAAAAGTTAAAATGTAATATAGGAAAAAATCCAATTTGTTTTTGTTGAGTTACAATTCAAATTAATTCCTCTCATGTACAATGCAAAATCTTTCAAAATATGATTCAGGATCAGGTCCTCACTTCTTCCCAGAATGCTGTTGCTGAAACAAATGAAATGAAATGAAATGAAATGAAATGAAATGAAATGAAATGAAATGAAATAAGATAAAATAGGTGACAAGACGTTAGTTGAAACAGCTGCCAGAATCAGAATAATTTAGGGTGGAGGTCATCTGGCCTAACCCTTCACTCACAACAGGACTGTAATATAATAGGAGTTCAGTATAACATGAGGTCAGTAACCTAATTTTATATTAATTCATTTAGAAAAATAAATTGAATGAGCCAAAGGAGATGCGAATGAAGAAAGGCTTGCACTTGCAAACATAGACAGTTAATTCTAAACTAGTCTAATAAACATTCGTAAAATATTAACTGAAAATCTTATTTGTATAGCTTTCTACCTTAAATAAATCAATAGATTAAAAACTTATAGTCAATTTCTATGGGGGAAAAAAAGAAAAAGTGTTAAGAAATATTTAAGGTGGAAGACAGGCACAAAGTTTCTTAGTTAACATTTCAACACCAACCCCAGTGGTATGTTCCTTGAGTATGAATTAGAAAGGGTTTGTTCATTATAAATTCATTAAGGAACTTGCATACAACTAGTTTTTCTTTGCAGATATATTCACTTCTCCTCATGAAGCAAAAGAATTAAACTTTTTTTTTTTTTTTTTTTTTTTTTGGTACAGGCCTGGAAGTGTTTTATTGAGAATCTTAGCCCTTCTCTAATTAAAGAAATTTTCCTCAGTTTTTGTTTCTCTGAAATCTGGAAAATTGTGCAGCTCTTGTTAAATTTGGGATTTATTCAAATCACTTTTCTATTCTGTAGCCTCCTTGCTAACAAAAATACTATATGAGTCCATTTCACCTGAAGAATCTTTCAGATTATATATGCATTCCAGTCTAAATGAATGAAAACAGACATGCCTCATATTAGTATATTAGGTAAATAGGAGCAAATGTTGGTTTTTAGCTTCGTAGTTTTTCTTCTCTTCTCCCTCTGCCAAAGCCCCAGTAGAGTATGAATGTAGAATATCAGCCCATCTTCTAATATATGCAGCATAATCTTCTTAAAATGAGTTTTCACTTCAAGGAACAGAAGGGCTTAGAGTTGAGCAGCATGGCTTTTTTGTATTTGGCATCTCATTATCCTTAGTCCCATTTTTTTCTGCTTAGAACAATTGAATATAATTAGTGAAGGCAATTTCTTCCTACCAGAGTTTTTTTAGGAGGAGGAGGGTAGAATAAGGAAGGAAGGAAGTGGGAGATAGAATGAGGCTTTTAGTCCGTACATGGGGAAAATAGCTTTATATTTTGCATTCCTTTCCTCCCAGCATGATGTTTTACCATTATTGGGGGCATCCCACCTCTAAATATTCGTACTTAATCAATAAGTAATTGACATTTTCATGATTTGAGAGTGGAGAATTTGGGAAGCAAATATGTGGTAATTTATTTTTTTAAGGGAAAGTGCTACAAACATAAGGTATTAATACTGGTGGAGCATTAATTAGTGTGTTTGCTAGTCCCAGTGTACAAGGCCATAATCCAGATCTTGAGTTCTACAGGCCACTGACCATCACTTCTTTTGTGTATATCTGATACACAAAAAAGCTAAAAAGTGAAACTTCCAGCTTAAACCCTAGATCAAGCTACAGGCCGAAAAGATACAGATAGAGACCAGCAGGTTATATTCAGGTAAGAATATGAATTACAAAAATCAGGAACACAAATACCTCATTGAAGCCACCCAGAAGTTATGTAATGACAAATTTTCATGAAGTTGTTTGAGATGGGAGCTATGGTAGCTGAACTGGAAACTGAAGAAAAGAAGAATTCTTCAGAAAAGCTAATTTTCAAATCCATGGTTGGAACTTTGGTTATGAACTATGATGAGAAGAATGGCTGTGCTTGTTGTCTCATTTTCATTTTCTGTTATTTCTCTGATATACATGACATTAAGGCTCTGATTGCTGAAAGACTTCAGCACCATCTTCTATTAAAAGATGACACTGGAAAGAATGGACACATTGGTGCATTTGGTTTAGTGATTAGTCCAGAAGGATCTCTTTAGCAACAGAGATTACCTGCTGGAGCACTCCGTTTTTGTTCTTAAACCCCTCCATCGAATGTGTAGCAGTCTTGTACTTTGAAGATCTGCAAGCTAGGTGAGACCTACTGCCATAACCACCACCAGATGCTGGATTCCTGTTCAGCTCAGCTTGGTTTGAACAGGCAGGCAGCCAAAAATAGTCCCAGCTTCATTTCAGCTTCTGAACTGCTGTACTCACTGGATTTAGCACATGCTCTACAGTCAGCTAGGATATAGATGCTTATGGGATCCATCTCAGAGCTAACAAAGTTTTGTTTAGTTGGTTTTTTTTCCCCAGACACCACAGCTTTGATTCGTCCTTCCAAAGTGCAGACAACTAACAAGTTGGCTAAGCTAAAAGCCATTCACCTAGGCAGTTTTACAAAGAAAARCATCAGGGAATGATTCAGCCACCTGAGTTTTGATTCACTGCTGCAAGACCTGTGCATTTCCCCAGGGATTATGAACTGGAGCTTTCACTGTAGGAGTGATATTCAGTTCACAGACAACATGCAAGTCCCTTGATTGATGTCTGAATTTCCAGTGGACATCTAAATAGTACATTCAGTGGTACTTCATTCGGCTCGGAGTTTCGAATCCAATGAGATGCTCTAAGACACTCTACTTGGTTTCCAGCTCATTATATGAAAATCCATAGGTATCCCAAAGTCCCAGGGCATCATATCACACATACCTATACAGATAGCTCTCATATTCTAACATAGCTCAAATGTCACTCGATAGCTGTGGGTACTGTTGGTACCTGATTTCAATCCTATTTTGCTGGATGTCCCAATGACTAAAGTAAAAGTTTAAAAGCCTACTTCCCGTATACCCCTAAGCTTTGACATCTTAATCTGAAAGCTGGATCTTACTCTGAAAAATATCTGAGTCTTTTTCCAATGATATTCAATTATATTTGATAAAGAAATTTGAATCTCTTCTCCCAATGCTTGCAGCATTTGCAAAACCAGCCTGAAAATGCACAAGTTTCCAGTTTATTCATCTTTTGTTCTAGTAAAGGCCACCTGAAAAAAAACTTCTGTGCTGTAGTCAGGGCCTGTTGTATCTGATTCCATCTGTTCTGCTGTTGGAGCCAGTTTCCATTATGTGACAACCAGTGGGACTTTGCTGATTACTTGTTCCATAGAGCAGAAAGGAAGAGCAAAACTTCACTCGTGATCTTTAGAGGTTGACTTCTGCATTATATGGTAAAGGTAATGTCTTAAAAATATCTCTCTGTCTCCAACAATTTTCTGCATGCAGCAGAAAGGAGGAAATTACACTTAGAAGCTGACAGTTGGATTGCRGTAAAGACTCTAGTAATGATGCCCTATCTGTGGAAGCTTTACCAGCCTTTGCTGTAATTGAATGTTCTGACCTTCTCCAGCCCTATTATAGGAAATAAATAAATAAATAATCCTTTCATTTTGACTTTAAGAACATACTGAAAATTAGATCGGTTAAAATAAAAAAGGCATCACTTAAAGACTGCAGTAATTGGAGAGTGTTTCTTTCTTGCCAGACGAAACAACCTGCATGAAAATCAGAAATGGAAGAGAGCAACAGAAACAATACATACGCACAATAACAATATGAAATAATTTATTTCCATTTTCTCTTTGGTGAAATTCTAAGGGAAAGACTTCTTGTATGTGATTGATTAATTTAGAGAACTGTTTAGTAAAAGTCAGTGTTTGGCAGGTTTTGTAAGAGCCCTCAAAAGCCGCGTATTAAATGAAGGGAGAATGAGGACTGGAAGGAACAACAAAGAAAGAATAAAGAGTGCAGTGATTTGTGTATATAGTTTATATAAAATCTTCCTGGACTTACTTCAGGAGTTGCCTTATACGATGAAGAAAAACAAGTTGAAAGTACTATCCTGAAAAAGAACGGCCAATCTGCATAAATCTAGAAGGAAAAACTGAAGTAAGCCCTGAATATTAATATAATAGCATTATGTACTTATATATACTGACTTACATATATGAATATGAGTAAAAATATCCTCCTTTTCACATATATTTACTTGTTCCAGATTAGAAAAAAAAAAACCTTTGAAAACATCACTTCTACAATCACATTTCCCAAAATATTTAGTCTCTAGCTAAACTTAATACTCTGCTTTAATTAAGGCAAAGTTCTTCCTTTTGCATTTACTTTGCTCTATCAATGAATAATATAAAAATTCCATAGTTTATATTATATTAATAATATAAATTATATTAATAAATTATTATATTAATAAATTATATTAATCCCATAGGAAAACTCCAAGCATTTAACGTCATATCTTGAGCTTACCCAAATCCTTCAGCTTAGTACTGTATCCTTCTATAAGTTTTGATTTCAGCAGTAATTTTGCAAGACAAAAATGTATTTTTAATGTATATGTGCATATATGAAGGCATTTTTTTTTAATGGAAGTCCTAGTTATACTGATATCAGTGGCGATCTACCACTGCTTTCAGCGGCGTTATGTACTCCAGGATAGAGCTGTGCCAGACTTGGTAGTGATGAGTCTGATTGTGCCTTCATCTCCGTAGATGGCACCTGCACTTGCAGAGGTGTTGGGATTGCCAGGCCAAGCCAGGTCGTTCTCAGTATTGCTCAGGGTCCAAGTCACCTGCAGGGATGTCAGCTTGTGCTCAGGGAGAGGATTAAGAAGTTCCTTTGGAGCAGCAGCCCCRTTTGTGGAACTGGAGACAGTCACTCTGCCACCAGTGTGGACTCCACATCATCCACAGCATCTGGACTAGGAATGCAGCCTCTCTGTCATTAGAATTTATTATTAAGTAGAGAACCTACAGTAGTCTTCCGCCTGCAAATTGTGCCTTTTAAAGTAAACCTCCATTTTCTCCATTTTCTCCTTGGTCTCTCCTCTCCAAACCCTACCTTGAAGCTATAACACCATCACATCCTTTTTTTGAACATTCCCCATTGCTCTTAATTACTCCCTCCCTCTTTTTTTTTTTATTTTTTTCCCTTTCTTTTCTCAACGCAGACTATCAAGTCTTTGGAGTAAATATTGTATCTGCACATATCCTTCTAAAGTATGTAACTTAAGGGAGGCTCAAGGGCTTACAGTGGTATAAACAATAATTGTTTTAATTCATTGTGCAAATAGAAACGAGCTTCTCAAAATGTCTATCAGAAAGCTTCCAGGATGAAGTCTATTATCAATATTTATTCCAGCTGAGATTTGTAAATATTTTAGTAGTCTTGGGTTTTATCTGGGCAACATTTAGTTATCAATTACAATAGTTCATTGCAAAGTACAATTATGCATAAAGGGAAGCATTAGGTCCTCTTTTGAAAAATGTAAGTAAAGCAATTTGGGAAAAAAAAAAAAAAAAGATAAACAGGAGAGATTCTTGGAAAAAAAACCCTACATATTTCTGAGAGTTTTTCTATTTTGTTTTTTCTGTGCAATACTATATATTTTGCCTCCACTTTTTTTTTGCAGTTGCATCATTTGCATTTTATAAATAAGAATGTGACATAATCATATTTTAGAAATACTTCTATTGGATGATGAAAAATTTATTTGGCTAATAAAGATAATTCTTTCTGCARTTGCTCAGAATGTGTTTAATAAGGTCAATTTTCTTTTTGCTTTGTTATTTAAAACATGTTTATTTTGTTAGGGAACCATTACATGGAACTGTTCTTAAAACAGTTAATTATAAAACGGAAAATAATAATGAAACCTTATACTTTGTGAAAAAATAAATACCAAAATATTATTCATTGCTGTCTTTCCCGGGTAAAAAAACAAAAGGAATTGGAAGTAATTAAAAAAAAAAAAAAAAAAGGCTAGTTGCAATGTCATTCAATAGGTACATATTTCAATGCTTACCTAAGTAATATCCCTGCTAAGTACAGTTTAGATTCTCTTTCCTTTTAATTCCATTCAAACGATTTACTTTTCATGATATATAGCTTTAACAATAGTTCTCTTCATTATAATATTATCATATTATAAATTGCATTTATTTTATGGATGACCATGTACATATCATATATATAAAACTATCTGATTTATTCAGACTTCATCAGAGAAAAAAATTTAGGAAGTGATACGGTTATATTCAGATTCTTTTGAACAATCAGAATTTCTTGTAAGAATTTTATAGTAATTTAAATTTAAATTACTTATCAATTTATTTTAAGAGTAATTTTTATTAGAATTAGTTAATGTATCATTTAGATCTGTTAGAAAATTGTGTTTCAACTGTTTTTGATATTATACCAGATTGGAATGATAAAAAATAAGTTTCAGAAAGAAATGAGAACAGAAGAGTTGAATTATCTTTTTTTTTCTTTCATTCAAAACAAAATGTTATGACAGTTGAAAATGAAACATTAAATCAAAATGGTTATCTGAAATGAAGTGTTTCATTTTGAAAAGCTGACTTGAAGCATAAATTTTATATCAAGTTGGCATCATGAATTAAAATGACACTCAAATTCTATTTTAATTCAAATGCCAATTCAAAAGTAAATAATTAGGTCTGAACTGAGATTTTATAATAAATATTTAATCTTGTTTCAAAGTACTGCTTTGGAAAATCAGAAAGATCATCAAAATGGACAGTCCCTACATACAAGTTTGAATATAATGAAAATTCATTTTTCACAGGAAATATGTGCAAAGAAACAAATATTTTTCATTAGAACATTTTATGTCCATCCTGATTCCTTACAGATCTGTCTTGGATGTAAATGGACTAGGTTTTCTAGAGCAAAGATGCATTTTTGCCAGCGTTTTATGGTAAAAATGCTCCAGAGAGCTTTGTTTCATAAGCAGCTATCTTGTTAAAGACATTGATCTTGGACTGTTGCAAACAGGAAAATACCAGAAAGTGTAAATGAAAATAACTGAAAAATCTTAAATAAATAAATAGTAAGCAATTAACGAAAAGTGTCAGAAATTATTTGCATATTGGAAGGAAAAAAAGATCAATCTCAGGTGTAATAAAGATTTGCAGGTATACAGAAGTATACAATATACCAAAGAAGAATTATTATTAAACTGGTCAAGTGACTATTATAGATCAAAAGGTTCGCAGTGAGAAGGGAATATTTGTGCTGTATTATAGATATCATGACTCAGTGGTAGAACTGTGGAAACGGAGGAAACACACTTGCATATGAAATATATAAGTAAATGGAAGAACTTGGAATCATAAAAGGACTGTTGCTAATCTCGATGAGTTTATGTCATAGGTTAAGCAAATAATGTAAAACATTTGGGAGCCACTGAGTGCTGCAAATGTTGGGGATTTTGCTGGTCCTATTCCTTTTAACATCTAAGAGTGTTTCTGTGGAGATACTCAGAYAGCTGTAGTGCTGTTTTTTTTAAGAAGTCACACATATCACCAGAGAAATTTGTACTTTCCTAAATCTCTTCCTGACTGAAAATCATTCTTAACTGAAGATCTGTTGCGTACAGAATATAAGCACCAAAGCTTAAAGAAAGAAAGAAAGAAAAAAGAAAGAAAAAAGATAAAAACTGTGCCTCTTTACAGACAGCACTTAATCACTCTTTTCTTTACCTAACTGCCATGATGTTATGATAATTAGGAAATCTATCTCCAATAAGATGGCTATCTAGTATAATGAAGAGGCAGATGTGATCGATAAGTCTGATATATTTGTCTATAACATGCATATGCAGTTATATGTCTATAATGTCTATAACATGCATATGCATATATATATACAAATATATATGCATATTTGTATATTATTCAGTTCTGTCTGTAGGATTATTAAGCACAAATAATGAAGGTATTTCTTTGCCTGAGCGACAAATAGTTTCAGACGGTTCCTTCTTCATATCAACTTAAATCTATGCTGCTTTCAGATAAAATTGTGGGGAAAATGGAGGGGAAATAGCTTGCCCATCACTAGCAGTACTACCAAATGAGCCAAATATGTGATTTTGGAGCTGAATGAATAAAAAGAGGCATAAGGCAGACAAGTTAACGTCTTTCATTGATAGTGGAGCAACTAATGGCTAAAATAAGTACATTTTCCCAAGCATCCAATAGGAGGAGTATTAGAAATAAAATAAGGTTATTTAAGTTTTAGGGACTCACTTGGATATCACTTGGATATCAGCACAGAACTTGTAGCTTTTAAATTGATTTATAAAGCTGTTTTTCCTTTTTCTTCCCCCCCCCCCCCAGGACTTTTTCTGATCCTGATCACCAAAGGGTAAGTCAAGACTGTCTTTCCTTTCCTTTCCTTTCCTTTCCTTTCCTTTCCTTTCCTTTCCTTTCCTTTCCTTTCCTTTCCTTTCCTTTCCTTTCCTTTCCTTTCCTTTCNCTTTCCTTTCCTTTCCTTTCCTTTCCTTTCCTTTCCTTTCCTTTCCTTTCCTTTCCTTTCCTTTCCTTTCCTTTCCTTTCCTTTCCTTTCCTTGTTATTTTTACTGACAAATAAGATTTTTCTATCAAAACATAACTGTGCTTTTCTCTAATGGAGCAACACACACACAGATACACATAAGATAACTTAAAGGTTAGCCTGGGCACTTACGGGTTACTTTTGTCTAAGTGATCTTTTGTCTAAGTGATTAACTACTCTGACTATGTGTGTGTGATCTTTTATTGTGACTTAGCTGAACTGCTGTTAAAGATGAAGGATTTTAGTGCACTAAATTTGGCCTTACCTTATTTGCAAGTTCTCTCTACTCTCAAATGTGAGAATATTAGAGAAGTAATACTACACCATGACATGGAGGAATGACTTATTGCTCTATAACAGTAAGTTTCCAAGGAAGAGATGCATCTAGGGAGGTTTCTCTTATATGTATTAGAATTTAAAAAAGTAGAACAAGGGAAGATAAGAAAAACAAAAAATAAAAACAGTGTGTGTTAATAAAAAGAGATACAAGCAACTTYCTAAATATTATTGGAGTGACTACTTTTAAATATTAAAATATTAAAATTGATTGAGGTTGTGAAACGAGTATGTTATTTAGTCTKTTGTGCATTAAAATTAATTTTTCATCTTCTTATCTAAGCAGCTTCCCTATTGGCTTTTGCTGAGCTTTCTTAATATTTTATATGCTTAAGGGGAAAAAAAATCTGCACTTTGACATCTTGGTATTCCTGAAAATGTTTAACTCTATTTTTTCCTCTCTCAGGCAAAGGATTTTCAAATCATGCATGAAGAAGGGAAAGCAGGAGAAAAAAATAAGTTCAGTTCTACTGCACTATTCTGGGTTTTAGTTCCCATATGATTGTGTATGGAAGTGTTAAGAGCTCTATTCTTCTCCACATTATTATTTTTCTGTTCTTTGTTTCCCACTATCTCACTCATGTAGCTTGCATCATGCAGTAGCCCCAGCAATGTTGAGAACATCAATAATTTGATTGTAACCAAACAATAATAAACGATGAAGCAACTTCATCTGAGCTGGAAGATCTGGCCTTAACCTTTCTCTATTTACAGCTTTGGAAGGCTTGTATTCAGGAGAATTTAAATCAGCAGAGACATGCCAGTCCTCATGTACTGCAGCGCTGACATAAACATAGCAAAACTGCTGCTATTAGGAGATAAGTTCGTATTTTGTACCCCTACTAACAAAAGGTTTTAGTATATCATCATTGGTGCTAAAAGCAGCAYAGGCAAATGGCCCTGGATAAGGCAAACAAGTGCTTAAATCACTGCAGCTTGGGCTTTTCCAGGAAATTAAATATGTAAAACCTTCAATATTATGGTCCGTATATTCACATGCTGAGGCTGTATCATTTGATACAGCAGGGTTTTATGCCCTAAGGGCCACTCTAGGCATTGCAGTTCTTCCAGTGGAGCTGCAATTTTGTRCCTTTCAGTATAAAGTTATATGCAGATCTGTGTGTTTTCCTAAAATTGTACAGATCCCTGGACCCAAACCTCCTTGCTTTTGAATTGAAATGCATAAATCCTCACATGGATATAGATAACCAGATCTGGACTCAGAGGCATTTGTGCATGGGTTTTTTTTTATTTTTTTTCTTTTGGTAAGTGTTGTATATCTGCACTTGAATATCTTGGCATCGCTTAAGAAAATTTAGAAATGACACTGTTCCCTTACCAGAAAACTGATAAACCTAAAGGCTCACCCACYGTGTCCTTAGCTGCTTTGCTTTCATCTGCAGTCATTCCCCTTTGTAACCACTCGGTACTGTGTGTGAAACTGAGTTTCTGATGGTCCTAGTTGTCTCCCTGCATTGCCCGGCTTTGACTAGACAGAACCTCTTCAGGGAGACAATAAGTTTGCTTACAAAGGATTGTGCAACTTATGGCTTTTTCTAATTAAATGGTCTATGAAAGGCCAGTTGCAACAATGCTAGTATTTAGCCACCAAGCATTGCGTTAAGGCCGTATGGTTTCAAGGGGACCAAGAATTTSCAGTGGTTTTCATATAATGAAATATGAAGTGTTATATTTGTGTGTCTATTGTATCCATCTGACTCATCTATGCCAAAGCATAATGTGCCCCCTCAAAATGTCCATGTGTCCATTTTGCCATTATTGACTGTCCAAGCTGAGATCAGTTGCAAATTCTATGTTGTCTTGCAGCTGAGAATGTTGTTTGAAATCTCACTGGAAAGGACACCAGTGTGTAATCTTGGCCTGTCTCCTATGCATGGGTCGTTAGGATTGAATGCTATCTCAGCTTGCTTTTGTAAACAGGACTAGATATATAGAAGAGGGTTATCATTACAACATAGGGCAAATCTGGGCATATATTGTGAAAACTGCTCAACTAATGTAAAATCTGTTGAAATCATAGTGCACCTGACATCTCTAAATCTAACCTCAGGGGCCTAAATGACACACAAAAATGAAACATCTGGTTTTTTTAGACTTTTTTTAAGCTTTTTTTAGTACTTTTAAGCTTTTTAAATCAGTTTTATTCCATCTAGTCTTCACATTTTTTCTTCWTTTTCTTTCAGTGGCTCTTAAACTGCACCATTTGGCTCACTCCTCATTTTAAGAGCTCTTTCTGAAAGCATTTATACCCTTCAGGTCTTCTCGTACTCCTCAGTCTCTCCTTATTCCTGGCCTAGTTCCTCTAGTGAGGTAAGTAAACAGAGGGCAAAAAGTAACTCCCTTCTCCCCTGTTTGATGTCTGTCCCTTACAAAGTAAAATCTCACTCACAATGCACAGAAGACTGCTGGATTCCCTAGAACTAAAAATAACTGTGGAATTATGTACATTATTAAGATGGTTACCATTTAATCCCAATAAAATACTGAAATTACAGTAATAATTATAGAAGGGCTAGAAGCCTCAGTGTGCACATCATCCAAAACAAACTGATACCAACCACATGCCTTGAACTATGGATACTTGATGGGTAAAGTCATTTTTCCCCAGAGTCTTCTTGGGCTACATTGATTGTATCACTTTCAATATCTCTTCTGTGGTTACAGGCGACTCAAGAGATTTCTCTTTCTAAGTTGCTTAGCTTTGTCAATTCCAATTTATCTAGATATTCTTTTACCTTTTTCCTAGACAACAAAGGTTTGTGATCGATAGTAAGCCTCATAAAAGCCCTAGAAGGTATTGCTAACCCTCCTTCCTTGCGTTACCAATTCTCCCCTTGGGTCTGTGGAGCAGTGCTATCAAACAGCTTGACTGGTTGGCAGGTACCATCTATACCAGCCATTAACTTGGCTTTCTCATTTTCCTCCTAGCAATGGCTTTGTTTAATGTGGGCTTCTTTTCTTTTCCTTTTTCTTTTCTTTGTTCTTTTTTTTTAATATCTTCTTTTCTATTTTAAAAAAGAAACTCTCTCTTTTGGTGTCTGGAAAATCGGCTATTGCAATTTTAACTCTTGGAGTTAAAATTATGCCTTTTTTTTCTTTTTTTTTTTTTTTTTTTTTTTTTTTAATTCAGACTGAAATGCAGATATGATCCTTCCCTGCTGCATCCTTTGGTTTCAGAAACTCCTTTGCTTTTTCTTGCTTTTAGGCTGAAATACTCAAAAAACAGTGGAGAACCAGTACAAAAAATGATTCCCTAGAATTCTGTCTGGGTTGGAATTGCTGTGGCTAGCAAATCTTTTCATGAGCCACATTGATGTTCAGTGCTCCCCAGTGCATTCAGTCATTCAAAAAGTTTCAATTCTGGTTCAGCTGTAATTAGAATATTAGGAAAATCAAAAAGATGAACTCCCACAAGCCTTCATGCACACAAATTTAATTGAGCACTTCAAAGAATCTTCTGCAAAATTTGGTGCTCTAGAAGATACAAGCATGTTAAATGAAGTTTACATTTCTTAAGCATGTATTCTTGGGGTTGTTATTTTGGCATTAGCAAATAGGTTACTTTACCGTGATGCCAGCATGTCAGAAAATCCACTTTCTACGTAGTGGCCTGAAGGAGTAGTTGAAAATTGCTGTTTGGACTAGAACCAAACAAAATATATCATAAAATTCTTGAATTTTTAATCAAAATTTAATTAATTTGACTTCCTTTTGAAAATTAAGTGAAAAGAGAATTAAAAAAAAATGTTTTGAAATAAATGTAAATGGAGCAAGTATTACCCCATTATCTTCTCCCAGAAATAACTTGTAGCTTTTACTTCACACCTACTTTATATGCATATGCACATTACGCTCCCACTCCTATTCTCATTTCACATAAGGAAAGCCTTTATGTCCCATTTTGTTGGCTTTTATGCCAACTGCAGAAATGCTATTGTGAGGAGAAGGAAAAGGTGGAGAAGAGAAGGGACTACCAGGTACTGAGGTTCAAGATCCAGCCTGTTTGTTGGATTTCTCCTTTGGGAGATGTATGGTACTGTCTCAGAGACAGAATGCATAGCAACAAAGGAAATGTTAGTGAGAGGGAGCTGCTGTCCAGCACTGCTGGTAAGATTATTTAGTCTTCTCACATTTAAAATGGAAAGTGTAAACCGTTTTCTTTCGCCCTGCCTTAACCACTGATCAATACCGACAGCTTCTTATAAACAATGCAGTCGTCAAAGAAATGCAATCTTCCTTTTCCCAGAGCAGTTACATCTTAGGAAGAAAAAAGAAAAGAGTGAGCGTGTGAATATGCCTGTGTGTTTAAGACAAAGCGAGTGAGAGAAGGAGATTCATTGAGTTCCACTTCATCCAAGGATTCAGGCTATATCAACTTCCCATCATAAAACGAAGACTAATAAGTTTGCTCTTTCTTCAGTCACTGGCAATCAAGGTCCTCTTTTGTCCTTTTGCAAGATGTGGACTCTTCTCCAGCCCAAGTGGCCAYGGTCCTTAAATCTCCATTGAAGTTCTTAGGACTTCACAAACATGGCTTTCATTTACCAGCTTATTATGCTTTAGTAAAGGCTCTTGGAATGGACTCTCTCAATGACAAGCACTGACACCGTCATTTACTAGATGAAGTTTGGCCAAAAACTGTGTGATAACATGCAGAAAGGTCCCTTTTTCATGGCTTTAAAATATGTTTTGATTCTGCATAAACTGAGGTCTTGTGAATTTCTGTTTTAATGGAAATCTCTGGAAAAAGAGATAGACAAGACTTCTGTGCAAGAAGGAGCTTGCAGTGAGGTCAGGCCCTGAATTGCTTTGGCTAGCTGCATATTAGAAAAATGTACATAGCAAGGGCAGAAGTCTGAGCACTAGCCCATTCATGTCATGCTAGCATTTTCCCTAGTATTTGGCTCATGACACCTAGCACTCCTCCATTCAGGGCCCAGGGATGTATTGAGGAGAGTATGAGTCAGCAACTGGTCCAAATAGTGTGTATGAAATCTACAGCCTCTTGAATCACTATTTGTTTTATTAAACTTTTCGTCCCACAGCCATCTTGGAAATGTTTTTTTCTTCAAAGTTCTTCAAATGAATTTTCTTCAAAGTTCTTTCCTGACTCTAGAGCTGACAAACTTTTTCACTCAAAAATTCCCAAATGAYTTCAGTATATGTTACCAGCAGCCTTCAGCTGAAGCTGCCAGTTACCTGTGGTTATTCAGACAGAAGTATGCARTATACAGCATACTGAGTATGTTAGATGCTTTCAGGAACTCTGTGGCCATTTCTAGGACCTACATATATGGAAATGGTGGAAAAAAAGTTTGTATTCTGGTATGTTAGCAGGCAAAAAATACAGCAAAAAGGTTCAAGAAACCTTCATCTGAGATATCCCTCGATTAAACACCAGATAAGTAATTAGAAACAAAGCTTTTGCATCCTTCTAAAAGACAGGGACTCTGGCGAGAACATTTGTTTAGGAAGTCTCATATTGAATTCAGAGAGTATGCTGGCATCCATGTAACTTCATTGCTGGTGTTTCAGCTGGGATAACTCATTGGTCAAATGTAATTATATACCTTAGGGAAGAGTTAAGAATTAGGAACCCATTTTCAAGTTCTATATGGGTTCTCATTTTGTTAATTATTTTATTAAATAGAGTTAATATTATGAAACTGAAGTGTTACTTGTGTTACTTGTGTTACAAGTTAGAAATAAAGCATAGGAATCTGATATCGGGAGAAGATTATTTCTTTCCACTGATTACACTAGAAGCCAGAGGGTGAGTATATTGATAATTTAGATAGTTTAGCCAGCTGCCAAAAGTCATCTGGAAAGAATTGTTATTCAGCCCTGACTAAAGTCTGCTGGGAAAAGAGCATCCAGTACCTTGCAGGGTCACTCTCAGGAGTCATGGTAAGGAGAAAGAGCCCAGGAAGCTGGGTTACTTCACTCCAAGCCACTTTTGTTGTTCCCTATTGGGAAGAAAATCTGCTGCTGAAGAGCTAGTGGCTATATATATATWTTTTTTTTTCTATAAAGACACAAATAAAATAGAAGTATCTAGGATAGGTGTTTGGGTTCTGTTATGAGTGAGAAATCCCAATAACTGGTAAACTGTCCAATCAAATGTGAATTTGCCAAAGGGAAAAGCTGTCAATCACTGACTGGATGCAGCTTTTAGTCAACAAAAACCTGGTAGAAGCTGACTGACATACTCTGTACATAAATTATGGTACAGTTTTGATTTTGTTATCTTYCTTTTTTTTTTTCCTACTGCTTTTCCCCTAAAGTTTCACTTAAGACCCAAATATGATCTATATTCTTTCCCCTCAGAAGGAACAATATAATCAGGGCAGACATATTACACATTAAGAGTAAGAAGGACCCTGTTCTCAGAAGGTAAAACCAATATGGCATATCTTCTCACAGAACTATGCGCACAGCTCAGGAGGGCTGGTAAGACTGAATGTTGATGTTCTTCTCCTCTCCTCGCCTCGCCTCGCCTCTCCTTTGCTTTTCCCTCTTCTTTTCGCTCTCTTCTCCTCTTCTTTTCCCTTTCCTCTCTTCTCCCTTTCCCTTCTCTCTCTTCCTCTCTTCTTTCTTCCTCTCTTCCTCTCTTCCTCTCTTCCTTCCTCCCTTCTCCTCTCCTCTTCATATATTGAGAAGTCAGCAGAAAGCACTGATTTCTGCTGCAGCTGTTCTCATGCAGTTCTATGGCAGCAAATTTGTTACATCAGTTCTAAAATTTAAAGATTGCATCTGGAAAAGCATGCTCAAGGAACTTATYGAGGGCACCATCCTCTTAAAAGTTAACTTTATTGTGTCCAATGAATGAAATACTGAACAGCAGGTATATTATTTTTAAAAGGGATATAAAACAATAGTGCAGCACTGCCTGATTATATTACAGTATCTATCTTCGCATGTATCAGCAAAAACTAGCAATGAAGTATACCTAATTATCATATTTACAGTGGTACAGGTAGTAAAACAGTTATGTTTTGCATTGCTCAGGATGTTCAGGGTTGAAATAGATAAACTATGTGGGAGATTAGTAATAGGTAATTATTCTCTACTTACATATTGAGCTTCATATTTCTAAATTAAGGTAAGTGGAAAAAGCTTATAAAATATTCAGGGCTCTTTTATCTTTCCTCCTCCCTCTTATTAGAAACATTGCATGAATTTGCATAGAATAAACTGAGCCCATAAATCATAGCAGAAAATGCAAGAACGCTCTTTGTAAGTTATAATTTAAGGTTAACTGTAGCACATTTTGCTTACTGTATTATTAATGACTTTAGTTCACTCATGACAGGATTACATATTAAAAATTGTTGGTAGACAAAACTCCAGTTCATAATCAATTTGCTTCCACACCATAGAAAACTACTCACCATGTTCTCATGATGGTTCCGAAGAAGAGACTATCAGGAAGAAAGTTTAGCAGACAATATGTTACCTTGCTCCTGTTCTTCAGTGGCTTTCTGCTRCAGCTGTGCAGAACGTTTCAGTGCAAGGCTTTGCATGGAGTTTGAATTAGGTGCACAACATAGATGGCAGGCTCGGAAGTACATACTGGACCTATTCCATTCTGTGGTCTGGGAATTATACCTCATACCTGGCAAAATGTGATCAAAGACACCTGGAGAACTTCAGCAGAGAAACCATAATACCTGCCTAATACCTGCATGGTTCTCTGCCCTGGCTAATGAGAAGCACTGGATGACAATATGACTGTACTGAGTTAGTGTCTCTGTGTGATTATAACTCCATTAAAGAGTAGTAGACAATCACTGTTTAATCAGAATCTGCTGGGCTCTGGGTTTCCCAGACTAGTTTGTTACTCCATCACTATCCCCTACAGCTCTGCATTCGTCAGACCTTAGGCTCAACCATCACACATATACACACTYTACAGACATAGTCAACTGCCTACTGATCAGCACAAACACAGGAATGGCACCTCTTCAGGCATCACATTCACATATACATAAATAATACAAATGGCTTCATCCTATTATATGCAAATGATTTCATCGTGTTCTTATTTGCAAGGTAGACGGGTTCAGTGCTTGCTGGCAGATCACACACCTGTACTCACACAAATTCAAACAGGTCTCTCCAGCTGCTGATTTGGACAATGGGTCCCTCCAGCAGCTGGTTCTCAGATTCCTGGTAAAGCAGGTTTCCAGTCCTAGTTCCCGTTTTATCCTAAACTTTTATGCTGAATAGCCATTAACCAGATACCCCCAGAAAACAACTACCTTTATGTTACATATATTCTCACATAATATTCTGTTCTATTTATTGCATTAAACCACTGATACCTAGGCAATAGCCAGCTTGTACTAGAGTATTCACAATTATTYTCACCTATTTTTTTCAAATCCAATCAAGTTCTTCAAGAATATTATTAATAATTGTTTGACATTCAGAAGACTTATCTCACCAGCTCTACATACATCTTAGTTTAAAATCTACATGACATGATTTTACTTTCTACATACTTACAGAACTTTGTTAAAGAAAATATTTTTTCTCACATGACTTTCTCACATGGCTAGATGTCCTAGGACTAAATGTCCATTGTCCTAGGACAAAGTCTTTCGAAATTCACAGTAGAATAGCAGACTATAAGGGAGACTGAAATAAAAAAAAAATCTAGTGAACAAAGTCTTTACTGTCTGCAATCTTGCAGTTATGATTTGTCACTAACTTCCAGATATTAAGATCTTTACTATAGACATGCTTTCTGTTTCACATGCCTTTTTTTTTTTCTATGTATTTCTAAGCAAGCTGTTTACAGTGACTYAATATTTCAGTCATGAGACTAGTCTAACCAGGCTTCACCAAGGCAAGATTTAGTTCGTGCATACTACCCAGAATAACAACTTCTTAACAATCTAAATATCYTTCCCTCCTTTGAATTTTCTAGAAACCAGACATTTTGACTTAATAACGTAAAAGACAGGACTTTACTACCATTTCCTCTTTAGAGATCCTTTCATAACCAAATATATATTAATATTTTATGTTCTTGAATTTGCTCACTAACTCTAATTTTTTCACTAAAGGACAATGAAAAAGGTCATCTTTTTGAAAAACACGTTCTAATAATTATTTAATTGACATATTTTAATAATTGTTTAAAGGATATATTATCCCAAGATTATTTAAAAAAATAGAAGAGTAGTTATCCAAAAATAGTCCTGGAAAATGGGAGTTTAAGGTTAATTTGCTTCATTCTTTTCTCCTTTCCGTTATTTCTGGAAAATAGGCTACAGGTGGGATCTCTCAGTTCAGCATATATTAGAGAACAGATGTTTAAAATGTCCCATTTTGATGTTGCAAACTGAAAAATTCCTTGCTTCAGATAAAAAAAAAAGTTTTTATTCTAATATTAAATGTAATGTTATAGGAAAGAACCGAAGAGCAGAACAAAACATTGATGTTTAAGTAGTTTGATAGACACAAGATTTTTTGTCATATTTTAAATTAACAAATGAATTCTCAAAATGCTGACTCCTTAGTCTTCATCAGGACAGTGAATATTTTGTTATTTTTTTAATTCTTACACTATACAAAAATTGCTTCTCAGCTCTTATTTCTTGGTCTAAAGCATAATTTTTTATCCAKACTATTATTTCCTTCTAAAGATCTGCCTATATATGCCAATTGTCTCAGTTTCTCAGTGACTTTTATCATATGTTCCTGCACTGTCTCTATATTTTTCGATGTTTCCTAATATAAGGAAAACACAAAGTTACTTATAGTTACTTATTCATGTCACATGTATTCAAAATTCTTATTCCTTTAGAGTGAACATAGAATTTTAGGTCACACCGTGTAGTCTAAAGAAAATAAATAAATAACTGAAAGCTTTCATCAATTACATAAAAAATAATAAAACCTCCTACTAAAATAAAAATCATCACTGACCTGCAGACAAGTTGTTTAATGTTTGTAACATAGAAAATGGACATCAAAGAATCAATTACACTGCAAGTAGATTGGAAATTGTAATATCTTTAATGTCTACATTCCAGGGGGGAAAAAATGGTCTCGTGAATAAGATAAGTGTCTTTCATACTACACAAATAGAGTTACAGCGTTTTTTTAAGTGCCTTTTTTTTTAAACAGAAGACAGATTTAYTTTAGTGACGTGTGTTTGGGCTGCTTAATAAGCCGCCATATTTTTGTATGGATTTTTTTKCACAAAAAGGGTGATGAAAAGGGATATTCAATAGTATTCTGAGGGTAAATCATCATCACTCTTGTGAGGTGACACATTGTTTTACTTGTTCCTGATTAGCCCTCGTTGTATCTCACATTAATGGTAACCTCTTCTGCAATCACTGCTCTGCAAAGTCAAGCCAGGTAAAAAATCTATCATATTACTAATTAGATTGAGGTAGCTTTTAAAATATTCCAGCTATAATATATAACAAATCATTGGAGCATTTTGAACTGAATATTAATATCAGAATGCAGTAGGTTCTTTACAGGTACTGTTTGGGGGGTAGAATTTTAGCAAAATTAGCATAAAATAAGATTAAGGCACATGGCGTTCTTTCATGCACAGTATTGCACATTATTAAAGGGTAAAGTGAGAAGGACTGCATTTATAATGGAATGAAAGTAGAGGAGTAATGCTGATTTATCTCAAATATAAACAAAGAAAATGCTAGAAGTTTGGTTTCCAATCCTATTTATTCTAAAAAGGCTCCATGAACTGAACTTTATTGTCTGCATGACAATTAAAAAAAGRCTTTATTACAGAAACAAATCCTTTGCCAGAGTCTTCTAAATACTGTGATGATTTACATTTTTTTCTTTCTTTCACGTCATAAGAAAAATTCCGATCTTGCTCAAACTTTTCAATACTTTAATTAGCAACCAAAAATAATGCTGCATCAGATTTTCTTATGCTCTTGCTTTGCATTCAAAGAATAATAACTATTGAAGATGTTTTCATTGRAAAATGCTGATAGTTTAAAAAGCTTTGTTTTTAAAGTACAAATAATATTTTAAAATAGATCTATTCAGAGTTTCTTCAGTTCTCTATCTTCCTCACAATAGTCATTATGATTAATTGTGTAATAATAATGCATGATAATATGGCACAAATCATACAGCAAATAATAAGGATACATTATTTAATAGTTTAGCTGAGACTTTACCCATAAGGAGGGACAGAGAGTGATATTTTCTTTTCTTGTCTTAATAAAGCATTCAAAGACCAACGTTCTAGATTCAGATGTAGATAGGTAGACACACAGCAGAAATTAGCAGATCTTCAGCAATACAAAAGGTCCATATGTTATTATTCTTGAATCAATAATTAAAAGGTACAAGTTGACCTGAGAGTTAATAAGCCAAGGAAATTATGGAACTAGGCACAAATGAATGGATTAACATAAGAAATGGATTAATTTAAGAAATATTTTAAGCCTTCCTCCAAAACAAATTTTAATTCACAGTCTTTTTATTTTGTGGTGTATGTCCCCAATAGTTTCAATGGATCTAGACCCCTGCATATCTTAGTAGMATTAGGAGAAAAGTGGTCTTGAAGTAAGCCAACAAATCAACAACTTCAGTTTTCAGCAGTGTTAAAAAAACAGAGTAACACCTTACCAGACATCCTTTTTGAAAAGTACATGATGCGACACTGCTGGCTATATATATATGTGTAAGCAGTTTCCCTGTATTTGAGGAATATTTATTAAATCTATATTTCATGTACATACACTCGCCTCCTTGTTTGTCACAGTGAATTTATGAGTGATGGTTTATTCAGTTTGGAGAATTTAGGCTTCAGAATGGAAAATGAGTTGAAAAACCTCTTTAGCATTACAGGAAAATATAAATTTAGGACCCTCAGAGCCCTTGTGGTGGTATATATCCTGCCCGTGATCTTCTTTTCTCAAGTGAATTTACCGTGGCCCATTACATGACAGTCACACCAACTAAATTACCATAGCTCTCCATTAAATAACAAAGATATGATTGGTAGTGTACTTTACATTCTCAAGGCAATTTTCTAACCCCCTAAGTGGATAATTGTCAGTTATTGCTTTTAAACTGTGAGCCTTGTATGACTTTATTAAAAGTTTCCAGGATCTAAAAGATTACTGAGGTAATAGCAATATATGAAGGAATGGTATAAGTACTACTCTGATATACGAAGGAACAAAACCAAAAAAAAAACATTTAGAACATGTGCTAGATTTCTAATGAGGCCATCTGCGTGCCTTCTTTTTGAAGGTTTAAAATCCCCAGGTGCTTATGAAAGGAGCAGAATTATACCTGAAAATTCTTCTTTGTATTATTCCATTTTTTCCTCATTAGATTCCTCCAAAAGGTTGGCAGCTATCAAGTAATACTAGCTATTCTCACATAACTCTTTTGTATAGGATATATATGTAATTGTTTGTAACACAAGAGGCTTGAATATAGGAGGGAAAGCTATTCTTCAGGTTACTTTCTCTCTTAAGAGGTTATGAATGATTATCAGTGTTATGGCCAAAAATGTTTGCATGAACAGAAATGGATACCTATGTGCAAGGATATATGATGTTGCTCACTAGCACCAGAGCATTTCATCAATATGGACACCACAAACCATAGAAAAATCTCCAATCTCATGGAATCAAATTATATTTTACAGTATTAATAAGGGAGAAAAAGGAGAAAAGAAGGAATGCTTCAAGTAGCAATTCTAGCTGAACATAGAAGCAGTTTGCATTTTTTTTTTGTTTGATTTATTCATTTGTTTGTACAACATTTTAAAATTCAGGAACTTTAATATCTTTCTAACATACTAAATATACTTTGGAAAAATCACGAAGTATGAGGAAATCCATGAATCACCATTGTCCCTTCACCCACACTCTCTACTCTGTTTGAGGAACATTTTATTCTGTTAATAAAACAAATTAAATTTAAATATTGGATTATTATTATTATATTCCTTTTATTCTTATCCCTTTAAGATGAGTTATTAACTGAAAATATTCTCTTTAACTATTCGATCCCATCCATTCTTCCCAACATGTTCCTTGGACTAGGTGATCTCTAGAAGTCCCTTCCAACCTCAACCATTCTGTGATTCTGTGTTTCTGCAATAAAATCATTCACTATGCAGCTCTCCTTTGGGTTACTTTTTCTGCTTTTTGCAATGTTTTCCTTTAATCACATCTTTGCTTATTAGTTTGTGGGTTTTGTGGGATTTTTTTGTTTGTTTTTTTGAAAATCCGTGCTAAATTTTCATTGTCCTTTTTTATACTTCTCCCAGATATAAGAGGAGGAGAGTTCATCTTGATTCTTTTCTTTTTTATATAAGAATCAATCTATTGTGCATTATATCAACTCATATTCAACTGTAAGAAAGCATCACCACCTGCTGTTACATAAGACTAGATGGACTTAATATATGGCTTGACTGTTGCATCAAGAAGATACACWTCATCCTAAAATGACATATAACAGGGAAGCAACTTCTGCAGGTCATTTACTCACATATCCTGTACAAAGTTAATCCAGTTAAAGCGGGTTACTCAGGGTCTTGCCTGTTAGAATTTTGAGTATCTGCAAGGATGGAGATTATAAAATCTCTTACAGTTAAAACAAAATAAAGACCTCTGGCCTSCCACTAGATTGTTGTAGTCAAAATAAGACTTATTTCTTTTTTAAGGCTAAACTTTCTAGCTGTCATTCTCATTAGACACTGTCCATAAATGAAATTAGAGTATCCRTAATGGGAGGGAGACAGCATGATAGGATGGAGAAGGGTTGTTTTTCTAAACTCAAGTTTCCTTGATAAAAGGCAGTCTTAAAAAGAAGTGATGATATGGACCATTTGGGTTATAGTGTTGTAATCAATACTCAGCTATGCTGGAATGTGACAAAGGACAATGTATAACTAGTTTGGAATCCTAAATAACATTTGAATATGTTGCTGTATATAAAGATATTTTTAATTTTATTTATTTGCCTGACAGGTAAAAGAGCAAAAGAAGGGATGAAGGGAGGATGTGAATAATACTAAGTAGGCAACTGGGAAAAAATGATTCAGTAGTTCTGAATGAGCCAATGAAATAATTATGAAGCAGACTGAAACCAAATAAAAAGAAGCTTATCATTAGTGTGTGAAATGCATTGCCACAAGATGCTGTGGTAGCCAAAGCTCAAAAAGGATTAAACAAATTTGTTGAGGACAGAGCCATTAGCAGCTATTAAATCCATCAACTTGGGAAATTTGTSAGAACAATAGAAGTTGAAAGGCTAATAACAGTAAAGGAATAATTCTGTAGCTGCCCCATCTTTTATACTCTTTCCATCTACACTCCTTCTACTAGTTACTTTCAGAGACCAGTTGTCAAGAAAGAGGACCCCTTGATCTTATCCAGGATGATAATTTTTCCAAGGATGTTGCTGAAAAACTGCTGCTTGCTGGGACAATGTGCCCTAGTTTTCAGCCTGTGACCACACTACACCTTGTTCCGTAGAGCATTCTGGATGCCAAGGGCTGACTGAGAGCACCAGTGTGTATTGGTAGGACATACTGCACAGCAAGATGATCTTAACAACAGTCACTTACAGAGTTGGACAGCATGAGCCTTATTCTCTTCCAGTGGTGTCATAGTCAAACCAAGGGAATACTTCTGTTATTGTCTTTAGTTGATGGTGAAGCACCTTCARCTATGTTTTATGGTATTTCATCTGTGTATCCAGGCAAAGACACACAGAGTCATAGCTAGTTTTATTCATTTACTCACAAATACCACTGAATCAGTGTATTTGATGTCCTCATTCTAAGCCTCATGGTTCTATAAAATGCTCACAGTTAGTGTGTCTAAAGAAGACATGCAGAAAATTCTGGAGGTCCACAGTTAGACTCCTGATAGATACCACATCCAAGCATGGCCTCAGTTTTCTTTCTCATAATTAACATCAGATAGTATGCGAATTTCAACGTTACAGGTTTACTAAGATGTGGGTCTTTAAAAAGGAAAATTAACCTTGTCAAGCATCATTACATGACAGAGTTCCCAAGGAACCCTCCAGAGTCCAACCTTCATGATTTATGAATTAAGCTGAGTTCAGACACCTGGAAAATAAAAAGCATCATGGCTAGGTCTTGTACAGTTTGCTAGTACATTAGTTATAATATTATTGTCACTGAGAACCACATCTGCAGATACGCTGTGGAAATGATACCTAATTTCTACTTAATTCAAGTTCTGCATACCAATAAAACTTTGTGAATTACATGAGAGAGGAAGGTAAGAAAGAATCCTAGTTTAACTCCTAGTCTAGTAAATATTGCCTCTAAGYGTAAGAAGTTTCATTCCAAAGCAAACTAGAAGCCCTTCTAACCCAGGATACTGTTTTTGTTTCTGTTCACTTTACTATCTTATATCATTGCTATGATAGCTTTATCTAAGAGCCTTCCAGAAGAACTTCAAATAAAATTGATCTTCTTCATTGTCTTATTCTGTAGGGGTGCAATGTATGTAACAAGTTKTATGACAGAAACTGTCTGGAAGAATAGTAGATCATTTAAGCTAAAACCTTGTCAGTGAGCAGGCTAAGAACCAAGCAGGCTGCACAGTTTTGCAATAGCTCTCAAGTCCTGTATCCTGTTCCTGAATTTACTAGTGTAGACAGAAAATTGTGTGCCTTGAAGATAACATCTGAAACCTTAAGTTTTATCTGTATACAACTAAACGTACTACAGAAAGCCGGCTGTAAGGCAGCTCATGTTTCTAAACAGATGTGCTCTAGAATACACAAGACATTTTCTGAAGCATTGATGAGTATCATTCTCATTTATGTAGTATCACTCTATATAATTATCATGTTTGATCAAGACCAGGTCATTGCCTTTTTGAACAAGATGGAGTCTTTTAAGGGACAAGGCTATCAAAAGTTATTGATAAATACTGCAAGAAACAGATTTTTGCATGTCTCAGGAATATAATAGCAATAGTGAACCATAGACATTCCTTACATGAGTGTCAGGCAAAGGGGACTATGCTGGGACATGCCTCTCTTCAAAGTATTCTTTTCTGAGGCCAACATGTGTTCCAGCATTCAGTTATCAGAGTAGCTCATATCAGAGTAGCATTTCAAACAGTGACCACAATGAACTCCAGTAGAGAGAAAATTCTTGAGTCAGCTTTCACAGGTCACTTCAGTGCTCAAAGTTCTGTGAGAGATCAAAATGTATAATAAGAACACTGTGCTATAAAAAAAACAAGTTTAGAAGCTTTTCTCACATGGAAAATATTCCCTTTTTCCTTAAAAAAAAAGAGTATTTTTAAAATTCAAGATATTATCAAAACATTTTTTTCAAATTCATTGTCCAGTTAGATTTTAAATTGAAGATGCATTCATTAAAATAATATTCTACCATCTCTTTTATAGAAATATCTCAAAGATGATTATGATGGAGATAAATCTCACATTTTGAATTTTATTTATTCTCAATTTACATTCCTCAATTTTGTGCCCATCTTCACTTTCCTTATAGGTTATCGACCTCTATATGATGATGCTTTCCATCTTTCCTCAGGAGCTCAACCTGCAACCCTTCTGTCAAAGAAAAGTTTTCCTTGATGTCTCTGGATGAGAAAGGTTTGCATGAATCTCACTTTTCTGCTATGCAGACATTTCAGAAACTGCATAATGAATGTGAAGTTAAAAATTTTACTCATTTGCAGACTGTCTCTTGCTGTCTATTTAATATACAAGTCCCAAACTTCCAACAGAAGTTAACCAAAGAATTACTGAATATCTGGATCTCATCAGAACACACATGCAAGTAAGTGAACATTATTGCTTTAAAAAGTTGACCATAAAACTTCGGAAAGGTTATTCATATTTTCACAGAAGTGGCACATTTACTGATTACACATCATTTGCATCAAAATCGCAGATAGATTTTACGTGTCTATTCACSTTTGACTTCTAGTTTAAAAATTTGCACAAGGTATTTAAATTCTTCAAATAATATCTGGGAGAAGAAAATGCCCTACAAACTGTGACTGTAAAAAATAGCAAAATGGGGTTGATATGAACATTTCTGATCTTCTGAAATAAATTTTGTCTTTTTCTTACATCTGTGTAAACCAGACGGATCTGTAACTACCACTTGTGTGTTAAGCCACACTTTAGCAAATTTCTTGTTGAGAGGACTCGTAGTGCATTGTGTGCTCCTCGCCTCCTTCTGCACTCAGTCTGCAGGTGCTCTGAGTCTTTTACAGCCCTAACAAAAGCACCCTGKACCTTCAGCTCAAGTTTTAACAGTTCACACTTGCACCTTGCCTATATCTAGTCCAAGGCATAGTGTCAGCCAAGATGGCARCTAATACATAAGTGGGGACAAAGACCTTTAGAATCAAATCAARAGCATAGGCTTTACAATTCTGAATAAATCAGGCTTTTGAGGAGAACATTGAATGTACGTAATTATATAGTGATCTACATAATTATTTGGCACCATTCTAGAGAGGATTTCAGGTTGCAAGTTTGTCCAATTATAACAAGATAATGGCAGTGGGGGGATGGGATTAAACTTAAAAAAAAAAATCACTCTCTTTTCCTTTGTTTCATTAAAGATACAGCTTTTCAGATTTGCTTTGGATGTTTCTCCCCCTTCTTTTTTTTTTTTAAATTATCCATTAAGAGTCTTCAGTCTTTTCAGAAAAATATTCTTTCCATTCAAAAAGTAAAATTCCAAATCCCATTGTCCAGCACTTACTAATTTTATCTGAAAAGTACAATTCATGGATAGAAAAGTAGCATTAAAAAACTGGGGCCTTGCAGTGTGACAGGTTTCTTAGACACACAAAGAAAGATGTGTTATTAATGGTACAAGAATCTGGATAAGATTAAGTCTTAACAAGCCTGTGTAGGCCAATATGAAACTGAGTCTAAGTCTATAACCAAGGTACAATTAATTGATTGATGTGGAGCATGGGAGCACTTTCCACTTGGATATTAGGACAGAAAGAGTCAGAATGGATGAGTCCTTTATAGTTTCCCTTCTGACAAATCAAAGTTTGTATGAATGACTGGGTTCAGTSTGTATCATAGAGTTAATTCTAAATACGTCATTTTGAGTACCATTAAAATCGAGCTTTGTTAGCATGTGTTGTGTCTTTCCTATGCTGTAATTGTTTAGATCTAACTTAAAACTCTGCACATATGTAGACAAATTCAGAATGACTMATTAGTTCACTAATCAAAATTTGATTATTTCCTGAAAAAAAAAAACTGCCCAAGCAGATTTTCCTCTACATATATTAACAAAATGACAACAAATAAAAATTGTTGAGCTTTTCCTTTCCCTCCCTGAAGACAAAAAAAGAAAAGTGTAATCTGTGCACTTCCTAGGCTCAAGCGTTCCACTTGCCCTCAGCAGGAAGTCAGGTGTTTTTGATAGTGGTAAGAGGTATTTGTTGGCATTTCAATTTCCAAAAATAGATGACTTAGAATGATAGATGACCTATCAAACTGACCTATTTACTGTCCCTTTCAAAAAAGAAAGGAGATAGATTATGTGGGTAACAACCAATCTGCTTTCCCCAGCTTTGCATTTTTTGGTGTCAGTTCCACCCTCAGACCCTTCTATAAATTCCAGAAAGTCTCTTACCATCTTCCCTTTTACCTCCATCACATCAAGGCTTCTTGGCTTTTGACATTGCAAGGTGAAAGAAGAACTTCCTGAAGAGTTGTAGATATTTCACATAGTGCGTCCAGCTAAAWACCAGTTCCCTGTAGTTACTTGTTGATTGCTATGAAGCATGAAAAGTTACAAATTGATAGAAATATTCACTGTTTCAATCATGAGTGTGTGTCAATGACTGGCATTCCCAAATAAATCAATAGCACTGGAATGGGCAAGCACCCTTTTCTGGGCCACTTGTAGTTCAGGCTAGTGAAAGCTGAGATGAAGGAGCCCTTATTGGTTACCTTTCCAGCATGAAAAATCAAAAGCAATTTGTCCATATTAGTGGGTTTAGTCTCTGTCTGATTATCTGGTGCCACAAAGATGTGACCCATGCCTATTCCTTTGTTTTTTTAATAAACACATTTTCTAGGTCCAATAGTTCGGCAATTTGTACAGTAAATTAGATATAATTTGCCCTGAATGCCACTGATTTCTCGGATAGTTCAAAACAATGCCAGACAGCTCAGCATATAACTGCAGCATCTCTGCAATGAATCAGGCCAGAGACAAGGTTTCCTTTTGGAACCCACTAACTTCAGAGCTAGTCTCTCCACTGCCAACTTCTGCAGCCTCCTAGTCATCTTCCTCAGGCTTCCTCTACACATCTTTTCCTTATCCTCTTTGTTAGTCTGTTCTGTCCCTCTGCTCTTCCTTTTCATCATTCTGTATAAAGCTTCTGATCAAAAGACTTTTTTTTTTTYCCCCCCCAAGGGCTTATTTTTCCCACTGAAGTCAAGGAGATCAGCAGAGAATCTTCAGCAACATGGCCCTTCTCTGATGCCTAAACCTGCTCTCTCAAACTTGTATTTGCCCTCTYGCTGCCTCTACTCTAGCACTTCCAGAGATGCCAACAGATTTAGGATACCTGTAATTTTTATTGATCAGTCCTGACAGTTTAATAAAATAGTAGAAGTCCTGATTTTTCTTTGCTGTCATTAGGCAGTCTCCTCCTCCCTGTGCTGTCCAACAAGGAATCCAGACGATTGCTGCAGTTCCAGTTAGCTTGAATAGGCAAATGGAGCCACTGGGGCTCTTAAATCGCCTCTTTCTAGGCTGCATCAAGCCCTATTACTAAATGAAATAAAGTGTTTAGGTATTGTGTAGATAGGTTTGTGTCAGACATCCCATATTCATGTGGATGACATGAACTGTTCTGTTCTCCCTTCTTTGCTGCCCTCCCCAGCTCCTGTTTTTTCCTCCCTTTTTCCTTTGTTTTAGATCCCCTTCTACTTCTCCTTTATGTTTCTGACTTCCACTTTTGAATTCCCACCTCTCTAGCAGCAGATATATCTACCTACCCACTCTAAGACCACTGCATTGTTTTATAAAATGGTTATTTTCTTCAGACATTGTAGTAGTAGCCTTCTAGAGCAGTTTAAAATGATATTACGTCAATTATATAAAAACATTAAATAAGAAATAATAATAGTATCTCACACGACAGTCGTCTTTTCATTTCAAGTAACAATAAGTTTCCTTAAAGTGGCACTTCACGGGATAGGATTAAGGGATATGCTTCAAGGGATAGCATTTCTGTGGATCTGAGTAGATGGGGGAAGAAATAGAAAAGACATCCCACTTTTTTTTTTTTTTTCATGTTATGTTTTTCCTGTAATTACCAATAGCCCACTATTAGGTGTCAGGGACAAAAATAACTTCAAAGCTGTCTAGATATCTGATCAGAACTAGTCTTTTCCCCCTCTGGCAGCAGTTTGGAAAGATGATTCTCAAGGCACCTGAAGTCTATAATTGTCAGATCACTCATTCCCATGGAGAAGTCCAGGCAGGTGGTACCTACCCCATGATTATTTCTGTTGCTATTTTTCCTGGTTCCCATATTATCCAAAAATGTCAGATCTGACACAATGGCACATCTGTATTTCTGGGACAAAAGGAAAAGAGTATTGGAAGGGGTTAACTCTATCTATGCTGGTGAAAGCAATGTTAACTTCTGTGTTTAATCTCTCATTTCCAAGCTGCTGCTGTGTGGTTTTTGCAATGTGTAGAGGCCCAGGGTGGGAGACAGGTCCCCATGTGTGAGGTGCTGTACAAACACATTAAATTCCCTGACTTGAAGATCTTACAGTGTAAGTAGAGAAGACTAGGGAAAGGCTGGAGGGTAGAGGCAGAATGAGCACAATCTTTGTTTTACAGCAAACAGCTAAATTAAATGGTGTCCCCAGTGGGCTGAAAGAAATCTGAGGTAGAAATGGACATTGAACATCGATTACCTGAACCTCAGTGTTTTGCTCATAAAGCCGTTTAGTCTTCAGGCAAAATCTGGCCTCAGGTTTGATCTTTCAATAACATTTTTTACTTTCTTATCATTTTTTAGAAGCAATGGGCTTTCACACTGATGCATTGTAAGGTAGGCCAGGCACAAAGGAAGAGCAATTCTCTGCCCATTCATATGCAGCCGTCTCTTGTGCAGAGCACAGCAGGTATGTAACAGCTACATAGCCTTACTACTGAGAATAAAGAAGACAATGTTTAGCTGATACCTGGGCAGAATGACTAGCAGGTGGGGTCTAACCTTCATTCTCCTATAGAAGTGTTATCAGATTTTTAATGATCACAGAGTAGGCAAAGGACATACACAGATTCCCTCTCTCTCTTTCTCTCTGTGCATCTGTGTGTGGGTATAAGATCATGTCTGTCTCTGGCAGCTGGGCCATGCCTAGGAGAGTAGAATAAGTGATCTACTAATAGAGGATAGTAGAAAGCTCCTTTAGATCAAAAGATAGCAGTCTGTGCCTTTTCTTCTTCTTCTTTTTTTTTTTAAAGCTGAAAAAAAAAGGGGTTCTATTCTCAGCTTTACTGTTGAAGATGGGTGATTTGTCTCGTAATTGTGTTCGCTGACTGCAGCAGATGGATTCATTACTAGGGCTGGTCAGAAATCTTTCAACACAATGTGTTTTGTGTGTGTGTGTGTGAAAATGATGAATCATCAAAACTGCAACTTTTCGTGGAGATATGCCAGTGCAGATTAAACTTTTGTTGCAGAAGTTTTCTCCTCTCCCCACTGGGGCTTGTGACTAAAAGCAGAGAAAGCAAAAGCTTCTCTTCTTGGGGTAACCCAGAAGATGGCATATATGGGCAGTGAGGGTTAGAGTTTCCTTTGTGCTTGCTCTGAACTGTGTCCTTTCTGAACTAATTGGAAGAGAATATAGCATTATTCTGCACGCTTCTTTGTACGTGTGTATACACATATAGAAATGTAAATAGAGGAGAACTTTAACGAGGCAGGGGGATGGGTTGAGAGAAAGATGATGGTATRCTGAACACTATTAAATGAATGCAGATCATGTCCCCTGTTAAAGTCACCATATGCCTTTTTGAAGTCAGAAAAGGATTTGTGATCTCTAGAGGGAACAGCTTGCTCATTACAGACCCTTCCACCCAAATCCACCAGATCCCATTCCTTTTGTTTCAATAGAAATTATCAAAGTATTCCAGAGGGACTTCTGCCCAAGGAAGAGTCTTGAAGGCAAAGTCACTTAGCTCATGACCACAACTGAAGAGAAGCATTTTACATGGAAAGGAGGTCATGAGCCTGGTTATCTGCTCRTGTTTATACTCTGTAAAGCCTTTTCCCCTCTGAGTGTTTGTTTAACTTGTGTATAAACTATTGCTGATTGTACTGTTGCCTTTGGGAGCCAATCTTATGCATGACTTACCCTGTGCATAAAGAAGTTTGTCTTGGACCTCCTTAGCAAATGTTCAGTCTAGGGTCTAATCAGCATAGATAGAGACACTTCCAACTGGAGCTACAACCAGCAAGAGGCCTATTTAAAACAGTCAGGACACCAAACACCTTTTTTAAATAGGACAAGGCAGCTTGTTAATGGGCCTGGAATTTGGCCCTGGGGTTTCACTGTATGACAGCCATGCAAATGACAGTCCCACCGTAGCCATGGGAGGAGGAAATCAATAAGACTGTCTGATCAGAGAGAACAAGAATGAGGAACAAATGAAGGGTCACAGAGCATTTAGACCCTAGTCTGGGATTTTCTTAGAGCAGAGCAGGAAGGAAGAGGTAGAAAAGGTGTCAAATCTGCTATCCTAAAAATAGCATAGGAGTCACTAAAAACACATTGTAGTAATGGAATAAGAACAAGAAGATCTAGATGAGCTGGGCGGCAAAGATGAGATTGAAAAGGTGAGAAAAGGGAAAAATAAGTGCAGCCTCAAAGTAATACTAAGGCTCTGACCAGCTCTGGGCCACCTCTGACTCTCAACATCTCTATTAACTACTTTGTGCTTTGGTTTTCAGACCAGTGCTAATGCAATTGAGGCTATTCCATTTCCTGCTTCTTTCACTGCTTCTTTAGTGTTTTGTTTCTGATTTATAAATATAAATTCATTTTCCCTTAAGGAAAACTGGAATATATAGCCATGAAATCTTGCTGATYATCTAGCCAGCCCCTCACAGGACAATCTGTAACACACAAATTCTAGGAAGCTTCCTCTCTAAGATGATTAGCATCTTGGAATCTACACAGGTTCCTGTGTCTGTAATGTTGTCCAAAGTGAATTAATACTAGTTAATTTTAGTTGTGGATAAGGTTTGGCACTCCTCAAGTTAAATTTTTGACAGAATATTTTGACAGAAATATATTAGTATATTCTGTCAGGACAAAGCTTTGCACTATTTGATCATTCCTTATTTGCATATTTAATAATCTCCATTAGACAGACTCTGAACTAATTAGCCAAGCATCTGTAATAGAAAACTACTGTTTCCTGTTTTCAGAACTAAGAAACTAATGGCTAAAGCATAACTAGAACAGTTAAGTAATAAGAAAAATACTATATTGAGATTGGCATTAGAGTAGCTGCTATAAATCACTATAATAATGACTTGCAGCTCAAAATATTTAATTAGATAAAACAAGCAACCTATGCACTATTACTTTTGACTACAAAATAGAGGTGCTGTGGAAGAAAAAAAAGACGGTAGGGTATATAGAATGTTTTTGAAATTAATCCAGATTTTTTAGTATAAGTTTATTAAGGTAGGTGAGAAAAATACTCCTGAGCAAAAACGAAAAAGATGAAAATTTTGCTAAAATTCTGGCTTTCAAATTTTCACTCTGTTTACATAGCACATACTTTTTTTATTAAATAAATGGAAAATTATGAAATGTAGTTCTAGCTTAACGTTTAAAAACTCTGGGGTTCCTTATTCCTTTTGATTTTAACATAGACATTGGCACCTAAATCACTTCAAAGTCTTGGTCCTAAGGATGTGATCTGTTGCCTAAATGTAGCTCTCTAATTTAAAATGCTGTAGCTTATCCTACCTTCTTCTAGCTACTGTTGAAGAAGGGATTAAAGATTAGTCATCCATGTTTAGGCAACAGAATTTTGCCTCAAGTCATTTAAGTTCCTTTTGAGCACTTAATTCATTTTCAAATGAATTTATTCCTGCATTTATTTCCCAGTTTTCTTCATACTGAATGACTGGATTCGTTGAACAGGTTTCTATCTGGAGGTTTCTATCTTTTCACTACCACTTTGATAGTGATCACTATCATTTTTTCTCTTCTAAAAGTAGAATATGATGTAATGAATTAATTGGCCAACACAGTCTTTCATAAATGTCAAACTTCATATTTATTTTTATTTTCCTTTTCAGAAAACACATTTAAAAATCTTAAATATTCAGAAATAAGTTAAACAGATGTATATTTTAATGTATGTGAAACTTTTTATTTCTAACTCATACTAACTAAATCAATAGTTCTATTGATTTATCAAAGATCAGATTTTTTAAATTATTCTTATTTTATTTTATAAAGTGAGTTCAATGATGAGTAAAATGGTGAAACTTTGTTTCTGAAAAGGCATAATATCTTGCTTAACTTCCGGTCATTACTACTCTGAGTTTACTTAACACTGTAATGAAACTAGGAATATGCTTAAAGCTATGGGACTAAATAATGGTATTTTTGAAAAAAATAATTGAACTGCCAAATTACTTAATGCTAAGAACATGTTCAAGTATTTGAAAAATGTGGCTCTATTATCTATCTAAGCACCAGCAAGAGATGTAATATCTTTAAATACCTTTTACTCCTGAAATTGTGTCATCATATTAGCTACATGMGTGTATTAACTTGTCATTACAGAGTACCTTAGGACTCGTTTTGCACCTAAATTTTCTTTAATTTGTTTTGTTTTCTTTCTTCCTTAACGTCTTTTTAAATTACAGAATTCTTCAAAAGAAGCAAGCATGAAAAAACTCAGTTTTCCGGGCCCATGATAATATAGCTAATCCCCTGATCTTCAAATACATGCCTTGAAGGACTGAACAGCTCTGTGTTATGGTAAAAAGGAGAGAGCAATCTTCCGTTTATTTGTTTGTTTGCAATTAAGAATGTTGTGAGGTTGTTTGTTTATTTTTTTTTTTGTTTTTTGTTTTTTGTTTTTTTGTTTTGTTTTCCTCTGAGCAAGCTGTAATAGAGTCTGCATCTTCTGAGAGTGTTATTGGAGGGATAATGTTATACTTCAGTCCTGATTTATACCTCTATCTTCTGCACCAGGGCTGGACCCGTGTGTATATCTTCTTTTTTACACTTAAGACTTGCTTTGTGTACTCTGTCTTAGTCTAGTCATTGCCTCTTCRCACATTGTCCCCTCATTATATATCTCAGTCCTGGCCTTCAGCATGTAGTTATTTCAAACCACTTTTCAGGTACCCTGGTGGCAACCTGAAGCAAATTTCTCCTGTCTGTGCCAGCCATYGTGGCATAGAAATGAGCGTAAATGGGGATGTACTAAAGTCATTTTTGAAGTGTGACTGGTGCCAGATTTGTGCTTGGGTTTGGAGATGAAAGGCTGGTGAACTAGCGCATTGCACTTGCCCATTACACCGCCTGCTAGGAGACAATAACTTTCCCTGAACTTGTCTGATGCAGCCAAAAAAACAATGACACAGAAGCAGTCGTGTTTGTTTCTTATCAGCAGGGATCCTATTGCTGTGAGCTCCACTGTGTTTTGGACACCAGCTCTACTCATCAAGCCATTCCTCTTGCTCCACTCGCCAAGCAGCTTACAGAAGGCAATTAACTATTGCATAGGCATTTGACTGTAAACAATTATGGAACTCAATGTCCTGTAGCTTGGAGGGGGAAAAAAGCCCTCCTACACTGGCTGAGCTGATAATCAATGACTTTGACAGTAGAAAACTCTGGCTCCGAAAGACRAATGAAGCTGTTTGAACAATTGCCCCATCACCATATTCCACCACAAACTGTCTTCAATTGGGAGATTATTCCTTTTACAGGGTCTGACAGTTGATGAAATCCAAATGCCAGAAAAGAACTGGCACAGACTTTTCACTGTTCAGCTTGACCACTGCTGCCTGGAACAGACTAAGCCAATGCAAAAAAGCACGTCATGCTGCGTGCTCTTTTGAAGCTGACAATGAGAGCTGAACCACGGTGGGAGGCAAGAGAATGAGCGATGTGGTATCATTCAAATAGCCTGTGTGGCTGAACTGTACTATGTGCACCGTGTACGAAAGGCAGGATCCAGGCAGTTAAGCTTTGGGCAATGTGGAAACTTCATATTAAGGAGTCTCACAAAGCAGACCCGCAATCAGCACAGTTTTGATAATGGCACAAAGTTCATGCTGCGAACTTTGTGGGCAAAGCGTCATTTGATGTAAGATATGCAGGCAAGACTTTAAAATCGCTCCATTAAATGTCATGATGCCTTTGGAGCTCGTGTCAGAGGTTTCTTTGCTGTGACAAAAACTGGTATCCTGGGCCAGACCAGCTGCATTATCTAATCTTTTTCAAAAGCCTAGTATGGTTTATAGTCACCAGATCAAAATTTGTATAGGGATTGCTTACTGAATTTCCATATATTACTGTAAGCACTTGGCCATGGGGAAAAAAAAAAAAAAAAGAAAAAAAAGAAAAAAAAAAGAAAAAAAAAGAAAAAAAAGGAAAAAGAATCTTTAACTAACTGACTGATTCCCTCTTCAAGTATATTCTTAGTGCAGGGAGGATCTAGCATCTCCTTAGTGGTGCAAAATGTAGTGTGACTGTTGGGGGAAAAATCATCAAGTTTTGGAGAATTGAGAAATGGTGTTTTATGCCATCTTTCATATGAGTGAAGGAAGTCAAAGAAAGCATTTCAGTCCAGTATCATACAGGTACGGATTTACCCTTATTCACCTAATTTTTCTTGGCTAAAAGGTTAATCTGTATTTTATGGTCAAAAGAAGCAAATCAAAAGGGTGGTCCATTTTATAATAAGATGGGCATATTTCTAAGATAGAACAAAACATCCTTTTATTGGCTGTTCTCATCAGCCGTAAAAGGAATCTTGCCTTCCTCCCTTCCCATTCTTCCTCCCCAGAAAACAAACCAAAAAAAGCAAGCCTAGAAGCCTAAATTTAAGTGAGGCAAATATCCTATGTGCTGCTTAATAGGAAGTCTGCAGGGAWCGGTGGCCAGGTTCCAGCCAGGCTTCCAGCACTATGGTAGCAGCAGAGGGATAACCAGCCCTGTSCACCAGGCTGAATGAGCGGCCTGCCCATCGAAACAGCAAGCTTCAACAGCAGCCTCTCTGCCCACTTGAATGCAGAGGAGCAGGCCACCACACCACCACCACCAGGTCACACAAGCAGAAAAGGGGCTGCTGTCAGAGGAAAGATCCTTGTTGAAAGGCCTAGAGCAGAGCGGGAGAGCTTGTGCTCTACAATGCCCAGGGAAGGAAACCCTTCTCCTCACACTTCCCAAGGCCTAGGATAGATTTCTGGCATGGGATCAGGAAAGGACCCTTTTCCAGGCCTCAGCCCAAATGCACTTTTTCATATCACAGAATAGAATGACATTGACCTCAGTAAGCCCTGGCCCTAAGACCAGAAAATCAAAATAACGTTTACTGTATGAAAAATTCTCCTCCAGGAGCTGTGATTTTATAATAGATCTGAAGGAGAAAATGAGAATCAGTGGCAGCTAATCATCTGAATATGGGATCCCAACAGGATGTGATGTTGTAGAGGGCCAATGTGATCCCAAAATATATAAATGGAAGTATATCACACAGGACTAAATTATTTATTTATTAGTTTGTACTTGAGATCGGCATGGCTATTACTAGAAAACTGTCTGGTCCTAGAACTCACACTTGAATAAAGATATTGAAAAAGACTGGAAAGCATTCAGAAAAGTTCCATAGGAATTATGGCAAGTTTGAAAACAGTAGGCAATGAAGTATTCCATGCTCTATTTAAATTTTAAAAGGAAGATAAAGGGGTAACTAGACATGGCCTATAAATATCCACCGAGGGAATAAAAATGTGATAACAGAAATTTCTTCAGACTTGCAAGGAARAACTTGACAGGGGAAGACCAGGGAAAGTGGTTCTTCAAATAAGGCACACTTATTTAGCAATAATGGTAGCAAATGTTAGAATGACTCATCAAGAACTGTAGTAGGTTTTCATCACCTAGAACTTTCAAAGAGTTTTGTTTGTAAGTTTTCTTATATTTTAAGCATACATCAAAGGATCAAAACTGGATTTTTATCACTGAAGTCATGTGCCTTTACCTGACATACAGCTGTGTTCCAATATGCCTCACTTACTTTAATGAATTGGAAATTTGGCATTTTGTCTAAGCTGGTTATCTGAAAGAGGCTCCCTGCGTGCTTAACAGACAAAGACTAACATCTTCACAGGGCCGTTTAGTCCACCTTCCTTAGATGTGGGATGAGTCATCCTCTGAAGGTACTTATTTCCATCTCAATGATTCTATAAAGAATCACAAAGATTYTATAAAGAATCTTACCTATAAAGGGTAAGATTTGTCTAACCAAAAGTAGGCTTCCCTTTAGCCCATGTCATAGTTATAACTAGAAATTGATGTTTAGCGGGCACAACTCAATTTATTTTAAAATTAACTTTTAAGGTGAAGGAATTGAAAAGGCTTGTTTATTTTGCTAACTAGAAYGTGCTATTAACTCAGGTGTAGACGTTATAGTCATCTGAAGCTGGATGAGATGAACTCCATTCTGAATGAATACAGTGATTTCTATTGGCCTTAAGGGTTAAAATTTTATGAATAATTAAGCATTCAGATAACACAATGATAGTCAATTTACAATATTCATGAGGATTCTTAGATGAAGTGGGAGGAAAAATGGTCATTCTCTGTCAGATGTTGCTAACTCATGCTCTCCTACAGCCCTTATATTATGTCATTGAGTGAAGCTTTATTTTAAAGGACCAGGTCATGACTTTGGGTTATTTTATTTTACAGCAGGTAATCKCAGTTCTACCGAGAATGCTCTATGTGTCTGAGGTCTGACTTAGAGAGACCCTRTTAGCATCTTCTTAATTTAAAGATTCAAAAACCCCAGGGAACAAGGTGAGACTTAGCATTGGTGAAACGTAGTGAAATTGGAAAACTTAATAAAGATTTAGCAATCATGCTACTGTCTCAAGCCTCACATTCTGTTACCCTAAAAGCTGCCTTTGGTACCATAAATTATATACCTATTTTGACTAAAAGGAACTGCATGATGAGTTGTGAGGCTTATAAAAATCTAGTCAACATTAGAGGAAGTGTCTGAATGATAGACAGAGAGACAAAGTATAATCTCCGTGATTCCCTGATGAAACATACACTGAGGCTTAAACTAATCCCTGAAGGAATGACAGCAAAAACAAGGAGAAAGACCAATTAGCCTTCTCCCATACTAATCCTGGTTAGAGCAGCTTATTCATTTTTCTACTTGTAGTGACATTCTTAGCACTATGGGAAATCAAAGTGTACTGGCCATACCTTTTCTACAGAATAATTTTTCTATAATAGCATATCAATTCTAGCTACCTGCAGGTTTGTCGCACCACCGAGTGGAAGATTTCTGATTGTCCTATAAGAGTTGGCTGTAGTAAGTCAAGAAGATAAGCCAGACAWGAAAATTTAACACTGGATAGAGTGATTTTAAATTAATTAATTAATATTTAAATTAAATATAAAGGGGGCAGTAGGTCCCAAATTAAGGTTTTTAATGATAAAGCTTTGGTAAACAGAACTATATTCTGCAGAGAACTCATCTGAGTGGAGCAGCCCCAGAACCTGAATGTAAAGAAGTCTTGCATTTTATTTTTCTAGCATCGGACAACTACTGGGAAGTTGTACCTCGAGTGAAAATGTTATTAATGGAAGAAAATGTTATCAGGCTGTATTGAAAAAAAAAAAAAAAAGAAAGTGGGAAATCATCAAGGACTAAAAGAACTTCTAATATGCAATAGAGGTCAAAGAGTATTTGATATAGCAAACTGTAAGACAATGAAAGAACAATAAAATAATATTTTTGAGGTTCTTCAATATCCACTTAGAAGAAAACTAAAATTAAAAAATATGAATTTAAAAACAGATAAAGGTTAAGGAAAAATATCGTCAGCCTCAATAACAAATATATATTTTACTTTAATTTTCAAGGAGAAATTACTATATTCAAACAACATTAAGAGTAATAACAGTAAAAATCTTATAGAAATTGTTCAAATATGTTCCGGCTATACGTCTTAACAAATCAAAATGAGTCTTGCGTAAGAATAAGAGATCAAATAATTTTGACTTAAAAAATAACRTCATGGTAGAGGGAAAAAAAAATCAGTAAATTCCAACTGAAATCAGTAAGAAAATTAGGGAAGGGGAGGAGAATCAATCAAATATGTCTGAATCTTCAAAAATTGTGATGGATTTACATTTGATATATAATTAACATAAAATCTGACAGAGGTAATTTTGAGTGGTTTGCCCATTTGTAGGTGAAAAAAAAAAAAAATAACTTGTAATATTTACCCTATCCTTTATATTTATAAAAGACTGCCAAACATCTTCTATTACTGTATCTTTCCTATACACYTCCCTAGGTACAATGAAATTGCACCTAAAAATTTTTCTGTATACAGAGAGGTTAATTAATAGTAGATTCAAGGAACATTGTTATTCAAAGTTGTAATTCTTATATTGTTTAGTGAGAAGCAGTTATTTACGTGAGATCCTTTGTAGTCTTTTGCATTTGTTGAGTTTTGGCAAAATTACAAAGTTGAAAATGCYTCAGTCAAAGTCCAGCACATTTTAGTTATTAAAATGTAGCTAGTAAATTATACTGTTATATGTCTATAATCATTTTCCTTGTAGATCAAAACATTTAAAACATTCCCTAGTATGCCCTTCTTGTTGGAAGAACAGTGCAGCATGACATGTGTGGCCACAGGAATGTCCTCCAGATGGGAAAACTATAAAGGAGACTAGGAGACTATCTGAGGGGTTGAATAAAGAAATCCTCAGTGCTTTTTTGGGCAGAAAATATTCACTGTTTTGAAAAACCTTGTATAATCAAGAAAATTTCAAGGAAAATTTTCAACCAAAGCAACGAATCAAACAATAATATTAATTACTACATCTTTAAATGAGGAGTTAATATGATTTTGGAAATGGAAGGAGTACAGAAAGCTCCTCCAATCCTGAACTAGTTACCTAAGACTGATGAAACAAGTTCCTTCTGAAAATTTGTCAGTCATTATGTAAACTGAATATAAATATAAATATAAATATAAATAAGAAATATAAATAAATAAATATAAACAAATATAAACTGAAAATATGTCAGTCATTAACTAAACTGAAACCCTGGGAAACCAATATAGACCAGACATTAAATTTTCAGATGGTTGAAGATAGATGAGGTGAATCTCTCTCCCTCCTACTGATTTTGATCAATAAATCTATAAATATGTATTTTTAAAAATCTAAAGTAAAACCATTATGGAAACTACCCAAGTCATGTGGGAATTAAGTCATAAGGGAATTACTGCTGCTTCAAAGATCATATTCCAGCTCTTAAAGGGGTCTGGTTTTATTTGTGTTACCAAAGTAAACAAGAGAGAGTACATACATTTTCTGCTCTATACTTCTTATTGCGGAGAATGTGTAGATCTCAGAGTTTTTCTCTAATAAATACTATAATCTGAAATATCCTTTCATTTCTCCTTTATGTYTCAAAACCATACCTAAGCACATATGTAAATTAAAAGTACATAAWCATAAATTTCACAGACTTAAAATGCACGTAAATATCTTGCTGAACTGGTGCTTTAGGAATCAGTCCTGGAAGGTARAATGCCATGAAACAAGTTTAGTGGCCCTTACAATTTTTCAGTACTTCCTAGAATCCACATCTTGAGGCAGTCCCACAGCAATTCAAAACAATAGCAGAAAATAGGGATTTCTGTGAATTTCTACAGAGTTTGCTGTTTGCCTTAGTTTTCCCACAGTAATTACAACAGTAATCCACAGCCTGTGAGTTGAAATGACAAGAAGAACATTGACAMAGTGAACATAACTACAAATTGAGATTCCCTGTATCTACAGATGCTTCAGAACAGCCTGGATGAAATGGTGATGTTGCTAGCTGTGTTGCTAGCTATGAACAGAATTGGTGGCAGTGGTAAATACCTTAAGCGAGGGTGTCAACAGGATGCAACCAGACAATTTTCAGCGGTGGCTGGCAATAGGGCAAGAGGCAACAGTTATGGACTGAAACATAGGAAAGTCCACCTGAATTTGAGGAAGAAACTTCTTGAGTGTGAAGATAACACATCACTGGAAAAGGCTGCCCAGAGAAGTTATCCAGTCTCCTCTGGAGATACTTAAAACCTGCGTGGACATGACCAGTACAATTTGCTCTAGGTGAGCTTGCTTGAGCAGGAGGGTTAAACTAGATGATCTCTAAAGGTCCCTTCCAACCTTAGTTAATCTGTGATTCTATAGGACTGTGCCATGGGTAGGGTCACAGAACAGAATGGTATGACATGGGCTTGGAAGGACCTCTGGAAATCACCTGCCCCATCCCCAGCTCAAAGGTAGACCAAMGCTGGTCAGGTTGCTCAGGGGATTGTCATGATTTTTTTGTGTATCTGCAAGGCTGGAGATTCCAAAAGCTCTTTGAGCTTACAACAAAAAACAATTAGGAAAAAAAATATATAGGGAGGAAGAAAGCCACTAGAACCAAATCAGAAAGTACATTAAGGAAAAAGACATGACCAGCAGTACCAATGTCTCCAAAGTGGCGATAGTGATAGTAATTCACAATACTTCTATGACCTCTGGTTTAATATGCCTGTTCYTTGTATGTAAAACCTGCTTCATATATCCAGACATTTGCTCCTCAAAGTGGACCTGTCTGTCAGTTTTGTCTTGTATATGTGCCATAATCAAAATGAGTCACCATTTTGACATCAGCACTTACCATGTCCAGAAAGGATAGAAAAACAGCATGACAATTTTTTTTTCCCTTGTACATAAGTATTTCTGTGTGAGTATATTCCTAYTTCTTGACCTCAGCTTTACCACTGCTTCCATACCTTATTATTTGTTTTACCTCACTGATACCATACCCATGATTAAGAACTCAAACACAGGCATATTCTGTTCTATTCATGTGTGTGTACTATTTGAGTTTATGCATTTRCTTCTTTGTGTATAAGTGTTACACAGCAGTTTCTTTACAGGAAAAAAAAGTAAAGAGTTGGTGTTACACGTGAAACAGACAGGTTGCGTTTCACTTAAGGGAACACTTCCTCTAACGATTATAATTTATAAAACAAAATATCCTGAAAATGACACTAGTCAATTTAGTCTGATAAACAGGGCCTATGTTTTCTTTCATTTATATTTTTATGATATGTAATGTCTTTATAATTTCCACCACTCCACATCAAAGCTGCCGACTGCTGAGTGTCTAAATAAGTAGCATGTGAAGAAAATGAATGAACTGCTAAATGTCCCATTACGTCCATGGAGAATACCCTTGCATTTGGAGTCAGGAATCTTAAAATTGAAACGACAAATGAATGATTTTCACTCCAGTGGAGTGAAGGTTTTGGCGGTGGTACTTCTATTATTCTCTGTCTCTGAATGGAATGAGAAAAAAAAGGACAGAGAAAGGGAGGAGGAGAGAGAGAGAAAAGAATAAAAACAAAAAAAACATAAAAACCTATTGCAATACCTGAACTTCAGATACAGAATGACAGTTACATCAGCAGAAAGAAAGATAAATGTAGTAGTGGACCTGGCATCTTCACATGCATGTAATTTAAAGAGGCTGGATTTATTTCAGAGATATGAGAATGCAGACAGGAGTTGGGAGATGGAAAGAAGAGAATTTTAACTATTTCTAGTATCTAAATAGGCAATATTTATCTCTTGTTGCTTTCCCACATAGCTGGATTTGCAGACATTTAGGCTAAAACTATTAAATTCAACAATGCCCAGATGGATTCTTGACTATGTTTGGCCATATCAGCTTACTGTTATGATGGTTCCCTGTCCAGTTTTCACACATATCAGTTACACTCTCCAATTACCTGGGGACATTTTAGTAGTAAGAACTACCCACTCTCAAGACTTCAGATGACACTTCAGGCATACTCACCCTTTTCTGGAAGCTTAGAGAATTCACTAGTGTAGACCCAAATAGATTTTGCTGCTTGACCTCACTGACCACACATATTCCTAGGCCCATTTAGTTTCTGAGAATAGATACAACCTTAACTATTTCTACAAATTAGATGCTAAAAGTGAAATACAGATGCCTAAAACTAGTTATGTAGAGCCATTTGAGATACTTTAAAGTGTCTCTTTCAGCCTCCAGTTGACACTCCAGAAGAATGGAAGGGCATTACCTTCCTGCAGATTCCATGACACAGGTGCAGCCCCACACAAATATTTACAATTTACTAGGGCATCAGTAAAGGTACAAAGGGTGGGATTCACCTCCAGATATATGTACCTACATTAGGGAATGCCATTACATTAGTTTCAGTTGAAGCCAATCAAAAATGAGTCGATTGTTTCCAAGGAAAGCTATGTGACTAAAAGGATCGTGTCTCTTTTAGGTTAAGGTGTCCATATTTACCATGGTCACCAAWGATTATAAATGGGATCTGTGTCAGGCAACTCACACATGTCACCTACAATACAGACACCAGTTTTGAAGTGACTAAACTCAAAAGCTGCTTAAGTGACTGAATCCAGAGCTGAACCTTATCCTGAATGGCTGATACAACATCTTGGCTCCCTCTACAATGCTAGAATGCTGCCATGACTAATCAAAGACCAGACAAGAAGTGGAAGAAGCAGTTTTTCTAGCAGGAAAACATCGGTATTTCAGAAAGAGAATAAGCCAACTTTCCGGCACTCTCAAATTTCCCCCCAGCTTTTGCTGTAGTTCAGAAGACTACCCTCCCTATGAGATGATCTCAGCACTGGGTTGTCAAACTGTGACTGAAATGATTTGCCACTGTTACACAGCATTGCTGTTAGGATGAATGATACCAAAAATAGTAAAGAGGACAGAGTTGCTTCTTCTCATAGGCCATGGCATCTGGCCATGGGCATCTTACAAGGAACACTGTCAAAATTACAGGAGCACTAGATATGATCGTAAGTAGTTATTCAACAGGGAAAAAAAAAGCCTTAAATTACAATTCATGCAGTAAAACCAGGATGTCAGGTTGCATTAAGATATTCTTGGTTATTATGTCTTATACAATGTTTCTTAATGTGAATTGACACAAGAAAACACTCATTGATTTATGTTACCAATTTTAGGACTTTTTTTTTGTTTTGCTCTTGTTATTATTGTTATTGTTATATTATTCTTGATCTATTACTGCTTTTTTTCACACCAAGATTTGACAGGTGGATAATGAATATTGTCTATTGTGCCATTACTATGATTAGAAATGGATAGCAGTTTTGCTACTATTGACTCATTTCTGCCATTGACAAGCTAATTCTGAGATTTTTGTAGCTTATCAAGATCTATTGTCAGCTAAAGTGTATGCATCTCTTGGTTAGCAAGCCAATCTTTTACTAAAAGTGTAGAATCCAGTTCATCAGCAATGCATATGGTACTTTTTATTACATGCGGTTATTTAATTGTATTATGGTAGCATTTGAAATCATCGCTTGAGATCAAGGCTGAGTGAACCACACACAATACAAAACATCTTGGATTGTCTTGGATTGTCCAAACTACTTGGATAATCCAAGTAGTAGTTGTGTCTACTTCTCAACTAACCAACAGTTTGGGTGATCAAAGTGAAGTGCCTTGCCATATCAGTATTTTTTGGCCATCTGTAAGTTAATCATATAATCCAGGATAGTCTTTTGAGTTCTCTCTTCACTGGCTCCAGAGAACATTTTTTTCCATTTGTCACAAGCGTTTCCTTATGCTATTGTGACCTAACTTTTGTAACTGTCTGTGTCTCTCCAAAGAATGCAGAAAAAAGAAACATACTTACTTTTAGATTGTAGAGTTCATAGGATAATTCAGGTTGCAAGGAATCTTTGGAGGCCATTTTGTCCAAATTCTGACTCAAAGCAGGTACCAGTTTGCTCAGGGCTTTATTTAGCCATGTCCTGAAAACTTTTGAGGATGAGAACTGCACAACATCTCTGGACAACCTATTCCACTGCTTGGAACAGGTAGAGTCAGATGAGTAAATCCCATACTAAGGATACTAATGCCATACTAAGGATGCCTTAATGAGTATCAGTCAATTTAATATTCATAGTCCAATCTCAACACTCAGTAATGTCATACTATATGACATAAATGTTGTTGAGCATTTATGCATGTAAATATTTTGGTGAGCTCCTCAAGTTTGTTTAGCCGAAGCTAAACACAGGATATGCTACAGAAGAAGTTCCAACTTCTACGAAAAGCACATTTAGAGAGAAAAAAAAAAAGTCTTATTAAAGTGCATAGTAAAATATATAGTGAGCCTAGAGTTTTTAGTTTACAGGGCAAATTATTGTCCCTGTACATGAAAAAGTAACCTCCAGTGGGCAATAATGCCTGAAGCTGAATTATATCCACTTTTTCATCCCATAAGTCAATAGCTTTCCACTATAAACATCAGCTCTAGTCAATATGATATGCTGCATACTGATATATTGACTAATGGTGCTATTAAAAGCTCGCAAAATGCCAGCAACTGGGAATTTCTCATGCATATACTCCTGCATTTGAGTAAATAAAGGTGCTTTGTGTAACTTATAAAGCCATGTCCAGTTGGGAACTGTTCCTGGAATGCTCCCTATTTATTTTTCTAGAGGATGCAGAAGTTTGCACTTCACCTCAATTTTTTGTATTCTTTTGTAAAATTGATTTCTTCCTCTTGTAATAGAAGCCATCCAGAAAATTCCCTGTTGCAAGCTAACTAAAAAGGATAACATATAATTATCTTTTTTTCTTCTTCATATAAAGCATGACAAGGATGAGATTTTTTATATATATTCTACAGTAAAGACACTGGCTCATATCTTCTTTGCTGACAGAGTGTCTCTGAAGAATGAATTTTGATGGCAGGTGAAATGAAAAGTAACCTCCTAAGTTTTCAAGATGTGTTTGTTTAGGCAATAATGGTCAAGGCCAAATACAGTTCCTGGGGATTAATGAAGAGCTGGGAGAAGCTGATGGCCTCTCAGGAACACCTAGAGAGTACTTTCAGCAGCTAGTCATTAATTCCAACTAGATGCCTTGTGTCAAGGTCACCATTGCTGATTAAAGTAGAACAGAAGCCAAATGCCTGTTCTTTACAGGCAAACCATTTACATTTAGTTTGACCTAAACATTTCTAGAGAAGTAAAACTTTTTTTCAAAGGTTTGTCAAACCAAGAAAAGATACGGGTACATAAAAAAACTGTTGCACTGGCATGAGCAAAATATGTATGTGAATCAGGTAGCTCCAGCTCTTAGCACACTTCTGGCATGTGAGTCTGATTTGCACCTACAATTGTATTAACAGCATGTGTATATTAGGAATGAAAATGTACATGCATTTATGAACCTGGTCTRAAGTGCCTGACAGTTTGTCAATCACCGCTTCAAGATCTTGCAGTCTTGTTAGCCAGATCATTTGAATTTTGTTCAGCGATACAGATGTCACTTTCCATCCCACRTGTGGCTGCTCTCCATGCATGTCATATGACATCATTTGTTGACAGGCTGGAAAGTCCTTCAGGATTAAAAACAGCAACCACAGGCATAAATGAGGATGTTTTTGTTATTAACTAGATGTGCTTTTCAGGAGAAATAATTAAAGTGTGTAAAACAATAATGTCATTTTCATTAAAGATGAGTTCATTTCTCATTTTTGAAGATGTATTTTTTTTCCAATTATTTCCATTGCAGGTTTCACATTTCTCTGTGCGTTTTGTCTTTTTTTTTTTTGTCATTTCTTCTGTGAAGCAGTCATTTTTTTTTCCCTTTCATGTAAAATACCTTTTTTTAGTAGCATTTATTTACTAGAGTACAAGGTTTTTACATAAGCCTCAGATCTAAGAGCACGTTATATTTTACAAACTTACCTAAGCCGTGTTTATTCTGACAAAGTGGTGCTAGAAGATCTTTATCCTGAGCTTCTTGTGAGCTGACAAGTCAACTTTAACACTTTAACAGACCTCCAAGAGGGAATAGAAGTTCACTATGGATGCTTAAAATTTGCTGATCAGTGTCTTGGAATGTTTAACACAAATAGCAGTAGGCAGGAAAAAAAAGGTTTTGTTCCTATGACACATTCAGCATTTTTCATGGCTGAATTTCTAAGCACAGTTCAGCATGAGAATATACAGCCATGGAGCATTTGGGGAAATAGAGTCCATTTTCAGAACTCTGCTGGCAAAGGATAATGAAAGTAGGAAGAATATGAGCTATAAATTCTACCAGGTACTCTGGTGATCTATTCTCTAATGCAGTTTTTGTTTTAGTTGAACATTTTTAAAGCACTCTTTTTTTTGCTTTTTGTTTTGATCTGGGGTGTCCCTTTTTCTCTTTGAATATTTAAAATGTTTATAAACACAGGATCATTTCCATTTCCTTTAAAAACTGTAAGTATAAAACCAGCTTTCTATTAAAAGGACATTAAATAAAAAAGAAATTCAATCCCACCTATAAATACCCATGATTTATCTTGATGCATTTAACCTCACTTTATTACTTGAGAAAAAAGTATAATGATAATTATTGTGATTCTCATAGCAGCTTTGACCATGAATGGACATTCTTTAAGGACACTAAGATGTGAAATGATGTATAACGGATACGTCCAAAATATCCTTTCTTTGGGTTATACCTGCCAAAGGCAAATGCAGCTATGGGAATTATTTTACACAATATCTCATTTTGGTATCAAACTTCTCTTATCGGCATGGTTTAAAAAATAATTATCGTAGACTTTAATTTTATTACCCAAGAAATATATTAAAAATGTAGATCTTTTATAATTCCTTCAATTAACAGTCGACACTTCTTGATTACTTTCTAATTAAATCATTTCACTCCAAGACTTGGTAATTACAACAAGAAGTTATTAAAATTAGAAAACATTTGCTAACTCAGTACTTTTGATTATTAAGCCTTTATCGCTTAATATCGCCAAACAGTCTATGAAGATATATGAGGTTGGAAACTGATTTTAATGTATTCAGCTATGATAATTAACCACAGGTGTTCCAAACAATGCAATGCCTCTTTTCTGTCACATAGTTTCCTATGAAATCTATTGTTCTTGTCATTGCACAGCTTTTTCCTTTTCTTGAAGTATTTTTCTGTCAACAATATGTTATTRTTCCTACTACAGGGAAGAATACTACTTATGCTACTCTGGATGAAATAGCAATGTATGTATAGGAGAAGATATGTTATATGTATCTACAGTATAGTATATACTGTATAGTATATAGTATACTAGATAGTATACTATATAGTATATACTTAGTATAGTATATACTAAGTGCATATATATATATATATATATATAAAAGTGTAGTCCCTACACACACATGAAAAAGGAGTCAGATATAGAGTGGACACAAAGCATGCTCACTCATAGTAAGAGAGAACTTTAGTCAAGGGCAGTATTTCAGAAAATACTGTAAGTAAAAACATTATCCAGTGATCAATGTACCTGGAAAACAGCACAATCAGCAGATTTTTTGAAACCTCRCTGAAGAAAGAACGTGAAAGAAGGAAGACTTATAAAATTAACTGCTAGSCTGCAATTTAACTGTATTTTCACTTGGGAGGAAGATAACCCATGCTTTTTTTGAATGTTAATGCCCACTAACAAATGCGGTGGAATACAGACTTCCTCCACAATTAATACAGATTTCTACTGGCAACAGAAGATCCAGTTTGCTGTCCTGTTTTATTAAGTCAGCTATAATCTTTCCATATAAATTCAACTCAGTAAAGCTGGATTTCCACTGAGAAGACTTTTTGACCATCACAAAAGTTGCTTTCTGTTAGATGCATAAATACATACATACTCTCAGGCTGGTTTTCTTACGGAAGCATTATATAGAGGAATCTAGCAGTCTTGGAGTCTTAAACTTGTTTTAATCTTGCTAATTGGAGGCCCCTGAGACTTTTAAGTTGAAAGTTGCCTTGCATTCCCTATCTAGTCAATGAAGAGAGGTGAGTCCTTTTGTCAGTTAACTGAGGCAAAAGCTGGATTAACATCTGAAGAAATAATCTTTCTTTTTTGCTATTACAGAGTATTTTGTGTGATTATATCCAGTGAGGTTCTTAGGGAACAACGTAGTGAATCCGGGCCTTTGTAAGGTGTACTTCTGTATATTTGGCTATACAACAGGTGCCTCATTATAACTGCAATATTTTTTTTATCCTTTTTTTTCTCTCACGCATAGACAATGAAAATATGAATGAAAACCAATCAGCTGGTGTTCAAAAGAAAAATTATGCAGGGCTTGAGGCAGCTTCTCTTTATCTTTCTATCATCTATCCTGTGATAAAGTAAACAGTTAATCACAGAAATTAATGCACAATAAATCTGGAAACAAACATTAATAGAAAAAATATAATGAAAAGAAAAAGTCATAGCTATTTTTATTACTAGAAGTTTGGTGCAAACCTCTGAGTGAACTGAATCTCTATCAGCCCTCTGTTCCTCTGTGTTTAAGCTACATGAACATCTCAGAGACATTGATTTAACTTCAAAACATTCCAGGAGTGTTGGCAATATTATCTGCCTTTTCTTAGGGACCTCAACAAACAGTTGTAAGGCTTAATTAATGTAGAGCATTTTAAGAACCTTAGATTAAAAATGATATGTAAGAGCAAAAGCACTGCTGTTAATGTTTATGTCCGATACACTACAAGCTAGCCAGACGAGTTTAATTATTTCTTTTTATAGCAAATCAGTCACAGGAAAGAAAGTAAATAAGTGTTAGTCTTATGGTTCATTTCTGTATGTCATAGATTACACATCACCTGATAATCGGAATACCTAARTTGCCTCACTATTACATACTGTTCTTATTATGTCTATTTTCAACAGCCTCTTTTATGATCCCACCTATTTCTGGATTCTTCTACCCCTGCAACATGAGTCTGCAAATATGGTTGAGCAGTTTCCCTTGTTTATTGTCCACTATTAATTCCAGATCATTTATAAGCTGCTCTGCAGCAGAGCTTTACTAACTTCAGCAGAGCCATGTGATAATCCTGGCAGAGGAAGTAACTGGATATTTCTGACAGCTATTCATGAGAACTCACATAAACTTCAGAAAATGAAGTCCTATTTTTTGCTTACTTGTGTATCATCAGCAGGAATCTTGCCCTAAGCAAGATGCAATATAGTAAAAGTTTTAGAATCTGTAATGTCACCAGAATTTTCTGATCCTGTCTGAAACATATCATAATCCATCTCCCCCTCTCCCTTAGGAAACAGAACTAATGAGAACAAATACATAAGAATGTGGTAATACATATGCAGAATATATGCTGCTACAATAATTGCTCCGATAAGACTATTTTCTATTTTATCCTAATATTTAAAACAGATGCTTTAAGCTGACTAACATGAATATAGTTAACACACACACACACACACACACACACACACACACACACACACACGTTAAAAAAAAATGCCTTCGGTGGCTGAAAAGGACAAAACTTTCCAGGGAAAAATAGAAAAATATAAATCACATCCTAGAATTTGTAAGAATTTGCAAGATGCATTAGGTTGGTCACATAAAATTTTCTAAACAGAATAAAGAATATAGAATGAAAAATGTTACATATATTTTTGCAGGAGATTCAAGGTTGCATTTAACATGTATCTTTTTTTCCCCAAAAAATGTTCATTTTTTTGCCAAATGTTTATTTTGTATGTTGTTGGTTTTGAAGAAACTCAAAGCTTTTCTGCCTCTCAGTCAATTTTTGGAAGTTGCCAACAACAAGATTTTGTTACCAAACAAAAATGATAACACCTGTCTAGCCACCAGACATGTAATTCA